>NC_044333.1:13010654-13305654 GCF_007399415.2 Gopherus evgoodei | reverse complement strand
AAATGTACAGGGGAGGAGTCCCCTTTTACTAGAATTTTTATTTTTCCTATCTGGTGTGCTTTTAGTATTTCTGGAATGAACCTAAATTGCAGGTTCCTTTTGCTGACTTACCCCTTGAGATCTGATATAAAACGTTGAAGTTTACAAAAACAAACATTTAAAAAATGGAAACATACCTTCCATACAGCCACTGGAAAAGCTGTGATGTCATTCACATTTCACATAGTGGTTACCTGGATCCCTTGAAAGGATCCCTCTCCAAACTTCTCATCTTAATATCTTTAACCCTCCTTTGTCCCCCAAGCTATTTGCCTTATTTGCCTGCAGATGCAGCTCCCCCATCAGTCCTCCTCATCTCCCATTGACACTTGCTCTCATTCCTCTTTGCTGCAAAAATCTGCGCTGTGAACACAGTTTGACATTTCCTGACATTTCATGAACTAATTACACTACAAATAATTAAGCATGTTCACATCTGTAACAAACGAAGGCAAAATGGTTGTCAGCAACTGTGATTGATGACCTCCCTGAGACTTTATCTGATGAGATTCTTCCCCACTATAGGCAGAACCTGGATGCCACTGTGTTTGCAATAATGCCTTCAGCCCTTTTCATCAGATCAAACCAATGAGATGCTTGAAGAAAAGGATGGGAAAATTAATGACTACAATGAAATATTTGCATTTTTTCCTGGGCTGGAAAAACAATGAACAAGAGATGTGACAACCTCAATTATTTGGTGGTGCTAAGAGCTCTGAGACAGCTCCTGCTGGAAAGAGCTATTGGGAAGCCCGGGGGTGTCAAGTTGGCTGGAAAAATGGCAGGTGACAAGGACACCACTTTTTTTTTTTTGCATGCTACACAGACCCACTGAGCTTAGTTAAAAAGATAAATTACAGCACAATATTTGTTTTCTTTATGGAGGGGAAATATTTGTCAGCTTTGAAACACAGTCTTCTGCAAACATCATGCTAGAGTTAAACTAGTCCTAGCAAAATTAGTTTTCACAAAACAACAAAACAGTTATAGAAATATAAGACTTAAAGATATAAGATCATCATGTTAGTGGTTTAAACAGTTCCATATATTTAAACTTCCAGGTCTGAAAAAAAGTGTGTGCGCGTGTGTGACATCTATATATAAAGCCAGTGTATGTGAGATGCATATCCACACACCCACCATGCACAGTCACAGAGAGATTAAACATAAAATACTAAGTATATTGCAATATCAAGGTAATAATATGCATACGTAGACTACACTTCCAAACCAGCAGAATGGCCCTATGAAGCATAATCAGAAAAATTAATGAAAATTTTGCAACATGTGTATCATGATAATTTGTTTTGGGCTGGCAATTGCTGACCTATATTTCAATTTTATTTCCCTGGTGTTTTACTTGAAAAAAAAAAACTCCTGATATATTAATCATTCTACTTTTTCATATCATGTGTCATTATCCAACCCCATAGCCACAATATCCTCACTTTAAAAAGAAATATATAAACATCGGAACGAATGTGAAATATATGAAAACACACAAAGCAAGACGAGGAAGTGTTGACTAACAGTTAAGAGCAACAGACTGGGAATCAGGAGTTTGGGGTTCTATTCCCAGCTCTGTCAAAAAGCTTGAAGAAGTCACCTGAATATCCTTCAGCTTCTTCAGTTGTCACAAAACACCCTCACAATCCAAACATCAACCAAAAAAACAATGCCCAACACACACACAGGGCAATAATACTTATCTACCTCATTGGACTGTTGTTCCAGCATGAATTTGGGCAAGCCATTTAGCCTCTTTGTAGCTCTGTTCTCCACATGTAAAATGGAGATAATAGATAGCTCTTCCCTGCCTCACAGGGGGGTTGTGATGATAAATACATTTCAAAGATTGTAAAGTGCTCTCAAACCTACTGATGAAAAGGACTATAGAAGAGATTCACATTGTCATTTATAGGTATTATTGTTAATTTTTGTAAAGCACTTTGCGCCAGAGTGCCATTAATTTCAGAGGGAGTTAGGTGCTTAAATATCTTTAACAATTTGGCCCTTTATCTTCTCAGGGGGTATAGGAATATAAATTATTATTGCTTCTCATCATCTGATAGGCCCCACTGTGAGCATCACAACAGGCCAGGACATAGAAATTGGGATTTTTCAATATTCTAGAGCCCTGCAAAATGCCAATTGCTCACTGAGCATTTGGTGCCTCCAAAGAGAGGAAACGCAGATATGAAGGGGATGTGACATGCAGTGGCAAGAGCTAACAAAACCATCAGGGGGATATACTAGAACAACCCTAAATTGTCTTGAAGACTAGAGAAGATGTATCATCCTACTGGCAGGTAAAATGTGTCTTTAAAAAGACACAAATTCACACCACTAATTGGTCACTACTCTATCTTCGTTGAACCACGTGTACCCGGTGATGTGACAGTTGCCATTGTAACTGTACTGCTGAATTACAAAGTAAACACACTTACAGGAAACTACGAATACATTTTTTTTTTGGAACTTTCTTATCAGAGTACCTGGCCTTTACAAGTTGCTTTTTTGTGTACATTTATTTTGTCCATTAACAAACACTATAGGCACTTTTGGTTATTAATTAGATTAATATTTACTGTAATTAGACATCAGGAAAGATTGCTGGTCTGCACTTAAACATTTTACTGGCATAGTTATGTTGGTTGGGGGAGGAGGAGGTTGTGATATTTTTAATGACATGGGTATGCCAATAAAAGCCCTGGTTTATATACTAGAAAGGCAAGGTGGGTGAGGTAATACCTTTTATTGGACCAACTTCTCTAAGTGAAAACTCTTTGAGCTCTATGTAAACTTGAGTATCTCTCCAACAGAAGTTGGTCCAATAAAAGATATTACCTCACCCATTTTGTCTCTCTAATATCCTGGGATGAAGCACTTTTATATTGATATAATTGGGTCCATGCTTGGATGGCTTTGCAAGTTTAACTATACCAGCGTAAGTGCACTGGGAACGTACTCCTACTGGAGACAAGAGCTGAGCGTTAGAACGAAGTTGTAAAATGTAAAGTGCTTTATAAGCAAAGTTTATACTCCCAGGTGAAAGTGACTGTATTGCTGGGAAGGAATACTGTAAAGCATTCACAGCCACGGGCCAGGAGTCAGGACACCTCAGGTGAGATTCCCTTCTCCACCCCCATTCTGGCCCTCTTTGCACTGGCTAGATTGACATAAAGGGGCTCTAAAAGCTCCATCGCTTGTTGAGGAGGATTTCTCTGAGGCAGGCACTGTTAAGACAGCCATAAGGCTGCCTTCCAAGGATCTCTCCACAAGCCCTGGTGTACATGGGCCACCAGAGACAGGGCTGAGAGCAGGCCATGGGGTGGGGCTGGAGATGCTGCCATAAATTAGGCCTCCAAGGCTTTCTAAGTTATACTGAGAACATGCTAGCTCCCAGATCAGCCAGAAACAGAAGGGTGTGAGGATGGCTTAAAGCCAGTTTAGCTTTTCTCACCTTGGGCTTAGAGCTTTGTACTGAACCTGTTAGGGTAAGTCTACAGTGCAAACCCAGGGTGTGATTGCAGCACACATAGATATAGCCAACTTACTTTCATCTAGCTAGCTTGGTTACTGGAACAGTGAAGCCACAGCAGTACATGATTCAGTGTGGACTGCACAAGCCCCCCCCACTACGGAACCCTGAGTAATTACCCACGTGTGCTGCTGTGGCTTCACTGCCACCAGTACCTGAGGTAGATAGATGAAAGCTAGCTGGATATTCTACAGATGCTGCAGTCATACCCCAGGATAGCAGTGTAGGCATAATTAGAGGTGCCAAAAAATAAATAAATCTGATCCCAGATAGTGTTTTATGAGTTGCCCTCGTGGGTTCTATTCCTGACTGCTACTGAATGGCTCAGTGATGTTGTAAATGTTACTTATCTTTCTGTGCCTCAGTTTTACCACTGGTAAAATGGGAATAATACTGCATACTTGTCTTGTAAAACACTATAAGACCCCCACATGACAGGTGCTTTATAAATTCTAAGCATTATTAACATACAAAGTAAATTAATTGAAAGCATATAGCTTGATGTTGGTACTTACATCAGAACACTAACATGAAGTTTGAACATTCCTGTTATAAAGACCCAAGTGCTACCAGAGGTCATATCAGGTGAAAACTTCTGGAAGCTTGTAGGAATCTAATGGAAATCATGGCTGTGGATCATCTTCAAAAGTTAAACACAGAGGGAGTGACCATTTGATCAGAAGTGCTAGTTTTACCAGTTTCATAGCCATCAGCTGGATATTTCTGTCTGTACCTATTTCTTTCTACATATATACCTATTGACTAGTTTATCTTTAAAGCCTCACTAAGACTTCTGGTTACCTTCTCATCAGTTTTTCCCTTTATCCTGAATTCCTATCCCAGACAGTATTGGTGAATTGACAGATGATCAGCATGAAACTCACATTCTTACTGTACTCTTATTCTAACTGTGCTGGTCCTTAAGTGGACCTTTTATCCCCCTCTGTTAATTCATTGAGAGGAATGAGGTATTTACATATTCTTCCCGTAAGGTCCCAAATAAAATACAGAGTGCACAGTATTCTGTGATCATTAGAATTTACAGTGGGAGCTATGTTCAAAACAGAACTGTACCACTGATCACGCCACAGCAGATTCATACAGGAGTCCATCAGTGACCATTATAAAACACATGGTGTGGCTGATATACAAATGTTTGCTGCAACAATTTTTATGATAAACTCTTTAGTCTTCCACATGAAGTCTGTCAATGTAGAGAAAGCTGAAAATGCACTAAAATAGATACTTTTAAATGATATGTGACCATTAATACTGCCCAATGATTATGTATAGAATTTATCCAAGCAATTTTTAAAATTTCCTTAACTTTATCTAAAGCTTCTAGTTTAAGAGTAGATTGATTCCTACATTAGATTTTGGGTTTATTAGATGTAATCGCAATTCTTAAATTTGCAAGATTTTAAGTTGATTGTGAAAGAGTCTTACTGTAAATATCCAGATATTCCAGTTCCTGCATTAGTAGAGAAATCAGAAATTATCCAGGCTTGGATTGAATTATATATGAGCTCTGCTTTGAAGTAAGGCCAAAATCCTGCTAATAATTATGCATAAATTTAACTTTGTGTGTATCAGTGGTGCCATTCAATGGGACTACTCAAATGTGTAAAGCACCTGCAAAAGTGTGTGCAGAATCAGGGCCTATCTCGGCAAATGTCTCAACCCCGTAGTCTGGCAATAAATCTGTATATAGTTGACCTTCATACCTCAATTTGACTTCAGTATCTGCTAATTCCTTTTTACAAAATAAATTGCATCAACCATGCCCACATTTAGCCAACTGCAGTTCAAATTGTTTTTGTTCTTTCTCATAAGTTCCTTTTACAGATTAAATGCTGATGCACTGAACTAACTGCTCTTGGCTGAAGTGGGCAAGTATAATTCGATTAGTATAGATTCTGGAATTGGGTAAGTACTGTATCAGTATCCTCCCTAGAAAATAGGTGACATGTCATGGGATATTAAGTATGGCCATTTAATGTAAAAACTCAGATAATACATGAGTTAAATGGAGAAAATGAGAGAAAGCTTTTAAGCATTCTCCCAAGACAGATTGCAGAATAATATTATTGTACACGCAAGTAGTGCTGATTGACACAGTCAGAAGGCCATTACACTGGTTTGGTATAAAATCATTATAGTAAAAAGCTTTTCAGAGCTGCAGAGTGATAGTAGCAACATATAATGAATTATCAATAAAGAACTAGTGATTCAGTTACATTACATATGAATAGAAAGCTTCCTGTTATATAATTGTAATCTGCCAGTCTGACAAGTGACTTGAATATTTAATTCCTTCTCCAGGTATATGAAATGTCCTTTTCTTAATTTTACCAGAGACTGCAATTTGTAGAGTAGGACAGAAACTGAGCTTCAGTAAGCAGTGTTTTTAATTAAAGGTTATTTGAGCAGAGATTTCAACAAGGGAATCCTCTGGCTCAGCTCTTCTCGGACGTAAATAGGAAACAGGATCAGCTTCTGAGATCTAGGTGTTAAATAAACATTCTTTCCTGTTTATGGCAAATAAACACAAAGTAGAGTCTTTCACCCACTCAATCACAGTAATATTTTGAGGCTTATGTTCTGTCATTTCATTAAGTCCACAAAATTTATACTGTGGCAATTGATATTAGTGATGAACCTGAGCTGAAATACTAGCCAGCATCAGGAACCAAAATACTTCATTGTTAAGACCCTGATCCTGCTGAAGACTCTGTCTGGGCAGACTCCTGCACCTGTGAAGGGTCCCACTGAAGTCAACTGGTTTACTTGGGGGCATGCCTGTGTGATCCTTTTGCAAGATTGGGGTCTTTAGGATGATTGCTTGACCCATACTTTCCCTGCAAACAGATATTTCATATTTGCATCACATGACTCCAGGAGGCAGAACTTTAAAGAAAAATACCAAATATCACCTGACTTGCAATAAATTCACAAGAGTTGGTAACAATTTCAACAAGTTCCAATAAGCCCCTCTCCAACTGTTGTATATTTAGCCCTGAAGTTAGGCTCTCAAATCCATATTCAAGGTCCGATAAATAAATAGCCTAATTTTCAAAAGTCCCGAGCTTCTAACTACTCCGATTTCTATCTATTGTTTCAGCTTGTGTTTATTACTCTCTCGCCTTTGTCTTCTCCAGGAAGGGTGGCTACATCTAAGCAAGATGCATCTTCTCTTCTTTTACGCACCACCGAATTAGCAGCCTGCAATTGAAGACACCTTTTTCACTGAAGTGAAAACTCTTGGTGCCAAAGGCTGCATTGGCAGTTTAAAAAAGGAGCCAGTTCAGTCGTAAGCAGAGATCATAACACAGTGAACAGATACCCAGCTGACTCTCCCACAACCACTAATCAGTTAATGATCATTCAAGAAAAAAAAAATCATAGGACCCTTGCTTGACTGTTTCATAGCCTCCCCAAACTAGCTCTAAATAGTGATTCGTTTGCTTTTTACCACTGAAATATTTTGGGACAAATCTCCATCTGGCATAATCAGTGTGTTTCTACTGCCTTCAATGGATCTAGGCTGAGGCCAGTAGAGGATCTGATCATTTCAGTTCTAAAAATTAAATTCTCTTTAGCAGCTGCTTCTATAATTCTGGGAAAAAAGAAAGAAAGATGGATTAGTGAAAGGGTGATCTGGGAGTCAGGACCTGCTGAGTTCTAATCCCTGCTCTAAAACTGATGCGCTTCTGTAGCCTAGGGAAAATCGCTCAATTTCCCTGACTCGGTTTCCCCGTCTGTAAGGCAGGGATAATATTAGGATGCTATGAGGATTAATTAGCAAAATGTGTGTAAAGTGCTTTGGAGATGAAAAGCATTATAGAAGTGCTAAGCATTATTATTATTGTTAATACATCTTAGCCAAATTTTTCCCCTTTTCCTTAATAAAAGCTTTACACAGTTACAATAAGGCATAACTAAATATTTCGTTCAAATAAATGCACACCCTGTAAAACTGTAACACACCCTAAATGTGGTTATTCTATAATAACCGTAAACCTAGTATTGTTTGAGCATTCTATAACCTAAACCCAGTGGTGTATTATTAAGTGTAATAGAATCAGCAGTTACCAAAAGGAAAGTGGGTACTGATGCATTTTAAATCCACCTTACTTTTTTGGCATCAGCAGATTTGGCGCATCCATTGCTGGCAATGAAGAATGTGCTGGGCACAAAAGGATTAATTAAGGTACAGTCATTGCAAGCAATGTTTAGACATGATTCAAGTAATTCAGGACACAAGGGCTTGTGGTGTACTGAATTAATGCCAATATTATATAAAAAAATGAGAAATACTTTAGCATGTATGAAAGGGAAAAAGTAATAGCTCTAGCTGTAGCTGGGTGAACAGCTATGCATTACGGAAGCTCCTTCTAAAGACGGCAGCAACACTTTAGCCCTGATGTGCAACATCCTTTCTGTTCCTTGGGCTAGTTCTTTCTCATTGCATTTATTCATACTTATTTTGGGGGGGGGGTGGAATAGAAATTTAATGGCTAAGGGCGAAACAGGTGTCTATTCTCTTAAATATCACAGCCTTGAAAGGACAATGGGTACCTTTCTTCTGGGAGAAAAGCAATCAGTCCATGTGGGAGTCGTTCCATGTCAGAAATACAATACACACACAACTGGCATCCTGAGCTAAAGACTCCCACAGAAGTCTAGGCATTAGCTAGAGAACGTCTAAAGTGAATGAGTAAAGTGAGGTGGAGGCTAATGGATCAGAGAGTAAGGATGACCTAGTAGTTAATGGTGCTAACCTGGGACCTCAGTTCAAGTCTTTATTCTGTCACAGACGTCCTGTGTGACCTTGGGCATCTCACTTGGTCTGTTTGTGCCTCAGTTCCCTTCTATACATTTGAGCCAGTAAGACTTCCCTACCTCACAGGGCTGTTATGAGGATAAATACACTAAAGAATATGAGGCACTCATACAGTATTGTAGTGGAGCCATAGCAATATCTTGAAGATAAAGGAAAAGGATTTCGAAGAAGCCTGTTTAGCCTCTTGCCTAGTCAGATCTCTTCACTGGTTTCCACTTGCCTTCTGCATTGGCTTCAGGCTTCTGACACTCACCTTAAGGGCTTTGGGTAGCTCCTCTCCTGTCACTATCTCTATGCTTCTACCATTCTCTTGACCTTTATGCTGCTCAGGCATCAATCCATCTTGCTCCCTTTGTATCCTTCCCCTTCTTTCATCTCTGCACCTTCTTCCATGCTGCCCCTTATGTTTGAAACTATTTTTCATTCCTTGTATGCCAGCTCTTCATTCAAATACTTCCATTAATTCACCATGTAAAGACACGTTAAAAATGTTTTTAAAAAGTTTAAAATAATGAAAACCAACAAATTAACAAGCAACATGAAAAAATGCATGCTACAAAGTTTGTGAAAAATTTGAAAATTAGCCTCTTTCCTGTACTCATTACTCTTGACTGTACTTTACCATCTAACACTCACCCACGTGTCTGAGAGCATCCACTCTCCCAGAATGACTTACACAGTGACTTTCAAACTGACATTCCACCTACATATATGGACTGCAGATCTTTTGGATAGGGTCCAGAGTGACCTAGACAAATTAGAGGATTGGGCCAAAAGAAATCTGATGAGGTTCAGCAAGGACAAGTGCAGGGTCCTGTACTTAGAACAGAAGAATCCCATGTATTGCTACAGGCTGGGGACCGACTGGCTAAGCAGCAGTTCTCCAGAAAAGGACTTGAGGATTACAGTGGACGAGAAGCTGGATGTAAGTCAGCAGTGTGCCCTTATTGCAAAGAAGACTAACAGCATATTGGGATACATTGGCCAGCAGATCGAGGGAAGTGATTATTCTCCTCTATTCATCACTGGTGAGGCCACATCTGGAGTATTTCATCCAGTTTTGGGGCCCCCACTACAGAAAGGATGGGAACAAATTGGGGATAGTCAAGCAGAGGGCAAGGAAAATGATTAGGTGGCTGGGGCACATGACTTATGAGGCTGGGGGAACTGGGCTTATTTAGTCTGCAGAAGAAAAGAGTGAAGGGGTGGGATTTGATAGCAGCCTTCAGCTACCTGAAGGAGGGTTCCAAAGAGGCTGGAGCTTGGTTGTTCTCAGTGGTGGCAGATGACAGAACAAGGAGCAATGGTCTCAAGTTTCAGTGGGGGAGGTCTAGGTTGAATATTAGGAAAAACTATTTCACTAGGAGGGTGGTGAAGCACTGCAATGGGTTACCTAGGGAGATGGTGGAATTTCCATCCTTAGAGGTTTTTAAGGCCCAGTTTGACAAAGCCCTGGTGGGATAGTTTAGTTAGGGTTGGTCCTGCCTTGAACAGGGGGTTGGACTAGGTGACCTCCTGAGGTCTCTTCCAACCCTAATTTTCTATGATTCTACTATCCTTCTGTCCCATAATAGGTCCAGGACCACAACACTACTTCTTATGCATCCCACATACCAGTGACACAAAATCCAGACCCTGTTTTCGATCCCACTAAACACAGACACTTCTCTGCTGCTTCAATTCACCCTCTCAGTATTGGCCAGGAAGCCCAACTTCTAGACAGAGATGAAAGATCAAAGATCTCACACTTGCATTGCCTCAGGTTAACATGCTGTCCTAATGAGAAATCTCTCTTTCCTTTCCTTCTCATAGTTTGTTCTACTCAGCCTGCCAACTCAAGCCCCTTATGGGAGATCTCATTGACCTGTAGACCGCCATTATGTCCACCCCCTTTCATCCTTGTTTTGAAAACTGAATTAATGTTATTAGTGATGGAATTAAAATTTGCCTAAATTACTTTGTAGACTTAATACACTAAAAAGAGCTCCCTTTGTGTAATCTACCCCATTTGCCCAATGTTTTAAAAGAACCCTTTTAAATAAAGGTAGTATTGCATTTTGAATAGATAATTTAATTTACTTTTAGTGTTTTGGGCCTGTAACTGAATAGATTAGTAAACGCCAACAAGTCTAAAAGAGGAAAAAAATTAAAACCATCATTCATATTTTAGTTTCCAAATCATTATCACATTTTATAAATTAATGAAGAGGGGAAGGAGCACCATTCATGAATATAAGTGTTTACTGACAGCATTAGATTGTCTTGCTTGCATCTCATGCTTTTCTGATTTCTACAAGTCTGTTTGTCTAGAAACTTCTATGGCTCTCATCATCACGGTATCTGGACTTCGTACTCTTTCCTCTACTTCTAGCGAATACTCGACTCTTCATTGTCATTGTGTACACACTGGATAGTTATATGCATATGTTGGGCACTTGCTTAACATGTGCTGAGAACTCATACATTAATTGTAGACTGATTCTGATCTTTAACACAAGCTCCAGTGAAAAGTGGCCTTTGCTGATGAACAACCAGCCTAAAAGAATACTTGCATGGAATCTCTTCCCTTTGCCCCTCTCTTCTGTTTCCATTTATCTAGCTGATGAAATCAGACTTGTGGCAGGCACTTTCTGCAAAGTTCTTTCCTCATTTCAGCTCCATGGTTCTTGCTTCTAAGGTCTTCTGGTGCCCTGCTGTGTATATATTTTTCTTTCTTTAAGGAGAACCCTGATCATGTCTCTCTTTCTCACACTGTCTATTGCTATTGCTCGCCAAGCATATATGGGAACCTCTAGTCTTGTATCAGATCTCTACCTAAATCTTTACATTTAACATTAAATAATATTGTAGCTGTAAGTGATTAGCACTAACAATTAGTAATTGCTACTTGTTTAATTTCTTCCCACATCTTTAGTCCCTCCCTCCCCCACACAAGAAGTTAGGTCTCAGAAGATGTCTCTCATGTTAATGAAATGAGCCAAATTCAGTCCAGGTTTAAGCAGGTTTGACTCCACCAAATTCAAGGGAGTTTACAAGAGGTGTGAGGCCTTTCCAGTATTTTTATTTTAAACATACTTTTTGTTTCTTTTCTTAGTTCCTTTGTAAGACAAAAGGGCAGTGCCAACAAGCAGATGTGCACATTGTCAAGGCCCCAGTCAATCATACTCCCATAACTGTGAGGACAGTGGCCTAGTGTTAGAGTTGACTGGAGGACAATTTTGTTTCAGGGCAACTTTTGGAGTTTTTCATTCTACATCCATTTTTGGATCAAAACATCCCCGTCCAGTGCCCTAACCACCAGACTATCCAGAATATCTATCTCTCTTTCACCTTCCTGATGAAAACTTAGTCTGACTCAATAGGTCTCTATGGGAACATTTAGTCAAAAATGTTCCAACAACTTCTACCCAGCATACCAGCATCTCTCTCCATTTTTTGTGTGAAGCAGTGAAACTAATTCATCTACTCACTCAGTCACCAAATACAGGTTCTAATTGGTTCTATTTCCTGTCAGCTGCCAATGGATCTGACCTGATATAGCCTGTAGAAAGTTTCATATGGGATAGCTTTTATACAAATTGAATTGAATGGCGAGGGGGCCCAGTGTCATGACACTTTGTAAAAATATACCTGGTCTGCAAACTACCTAGTAATCAACATCTTGCTCTGGTGATTTGAACATGAGTAGCTTGAAGTGTGGATAAAAGAGTTATTTTGTGAAGATTAATTTAAGATTTAGATTGTAATAGTGGCCAAAACAAGTGGGATATTTTTCAACACAAGGTAGACACAGTCCGTTGTCTCATAAACCACATATGAAAAAACAAAAGATGTGTAGGGAAGGAAAAAAGTATACACCATACAAACAGAGTGGGCAGGGTGTTGGTGGGCACATGCCTTGTTATTTCCATGTTTTGTTTTACTCTAAACATAAACTACGCTCAGCTGTCCCTCTGTCTAGTCATTATTAGTTCTTGGCCCAACCCTCACTGTCTACTTTCATTCTTTTTTTCAACCCCTCTAAAAATGTCCCCCTTCCTCATGATTCTCCAACACATCAATCTCTCAGCCTGTTCCCGCCTCATAAATTCTTGCTGAGACTCTCTGTTCTCATTATGCATAAGTCACTGCTCTAAAGAGAGAGGAGATCCTCAGAAAATTATTGCTGATATCAGAAAGCCCCCTGGGGTAGTAGAGGCTTTCCTCCCCTACCATGCAGGCTCTAGCTCAGTCTCTGGGTTTCTGGGAACTGGCTGTACTCTTGAGGACAGCGGGGCTCTTGTCCCATATGATGGGAGCAGTGGGAACACTGGGCCTGGTGCCCCTGAGTTTTCCCTGCTGTTGTCACTTCCTGGGTACGCTCTACCTCCACCCCTCCTCTATGCTCCTTGGTCTGGCAGCTGCAGGTTCAGTCTCTGGGCTCTTTGAGGTAGCTCCAACGCTTCCCCACTCAGTCCCACTGATTTAGCTCCTGATCATTACCTAGTCCCATGGTCACTTACCCCAGTTGGTTTCTCAACACCACAAAAGAGCTCATAGGCTCCAGAACTGCTGATGTTGATGGGGCTTCTGGTGTGGAGTCTCTCCTTCCTGGACCTGCTGGAGACTCCTTAATGTGCCACTCCCACTAGGAAATTCTGTAGGGTGGTTCCTGGAGAGGAAGATGTGTTGCCTTTTGGGCCACATGCTCCGAAAGTCCTGGCTCTCCAAGAGTGTGTTGGGAGAGGAAGAAGGCATGTCCCTGATCTGAGTGCAGCTGGTAGTGGCTTCAACCAAGATGTGAATGAGATAAAGATTAGTCCATCATTTTAAAGATACCCTTTTAGAAAACAAAATCCAACGGAAATTCTTTAACTGTGCCCCTTCCTAAGGAATGGAAAGTAAGATACTCTACAAATAACCAACCTAATGTGGTGTGTGCTGGATTGATTGGGGCTGCATGACATCACTACAGGAAGCACGAAATTGGAATGTGGTATTTTAGATGTGACTTTATTACATTGCCAGTCAGCATTACTAGACATCATGTCATAATTCTCCGAAATAGAGCTGATTATAACAGACACATGAAGCCAAGCTTCCTTGTTTCCTAAAGATATTAAAATGCTACATAGCACCTTTTACAGTGCCGGTGCATTATGTATTAGCCAATTATAGTAGGCTATATTAAAAAAAAAAACTAGTGCTTCTATAACAGCTGCACCCTGGACAGAACACTATCATGTCTTACCATGCTACCACCCCAAAACAAAACTCTCATTGACTTTCATTGTAACTGGAATTTTACATGAGGAAATAAGGCCAGAAGCAGTTAATGAAGGGGTTTTACAAAGTGGGCATCCAAAATGTACCAGAATAGTTGAAAGATTGTTGGCCGCATCTTTTTTAAGCATCTGCAAAAGCAGGTTTAAATAGAAAATACTGAAAGATTTAGCTATGGAGGACTTATGTTTACCATTGGAATGAATGTAGGCATTCCATTTGTTTTATAAACATATCTTTATCTAAGTATATTTTTTTCCTCCTGTACTAACCTACTTCATTGATCTTTTCATACTCTTGGCCAGAAAAAGAAACCCTAAATAGAAGCAATGTTTAAAGCATATGGTTCACATATACTATAAATGTTTTGTTTTGACTTCCCTTCAGCTAGGCTAAAATGAAGACTTCTAAGAATGCTTTATGAATTCTTGCCACATTAAATAACTTGTTCCGATTCAAGACTGTGCTCTAAAATAGTTGTTTTATGTAAACAATATGATGTCATGTTAGGGTGGCAAGCTTGGCTGTTTGATCTGGAAGATTGCTAAAATGATTAATTTAACTCTTATTTTAACAATGACTTGTTTTTATAGTTCACAATGCCTAACACCCTTTCTCACTTTAAACAAGCTATCCCGTGTTCCTGTTTAAATAATACATGTCCCAGCCTCTTTGTGTGTGAAACGCTGCTTTGAAGAAGTAAAATAAATATCTACTAAAATGAAATCCAACTTTTATCTAAGCGCATAAAACAATGTTCACAAGTAAAGAGCTGTAGGTTAGAAATCGAAAGTACTCGGTACTTCTGGTCTATAAAGAGTATCTTCATTATGGATTATTCCAATCCATACAGCCAAGTTCATTAAGCCTAAGAAATCTATGTTTAATCCTAGGCTACTGAACAGATAAATTAAAACTCTTTGGTACCTTCTAGTCAAGTCCATAAGGACCTCAGTCATGCTTGTAAAAGTTATATTTAATTAAGTAAATAAAACATTTTACTTAAAAAATGATGCCTGGTTACATTTTTGCTCAGTTCTATGAGAAATGTTTTACATCATCTTAGTGGCACTGGAGAAACCTGTGCGCCCTTGGAGGCTGCCTGGCATAATGGATTTTCCTGCTAGGTTGACAAGCTTTTGATAAACGATATTTGATTAAAACTTGCCCTCATTTAATATTCTGCAACTATGTGGAATGACATATAAATGCTGAGTTGCTAAAATTAGAGGAAGGTTAGCTCAGGACTCTTGATGCTCACCTTAGACTCACATATCTAGACAGAAAGCCACCTTTCTGCACTGAATTTGTTACACACTGCTTTAAGCGTAAATGAGTTTTAATGGTTTTGCTTGCCAGACTAGTTAGCAAAGAGCCCCTTGCTCTTGTCAGAAATTAAAGCCTTGATCAAATTTCAAACAAATTGACAAAAGCTGAAAATTAAATCTCACTAAATTAGGATGTCTTCCTGTTGTCTTAACAAAGTAATGGCAATTGGCAATGTGCTTTAAAGCAGAGATATGCCTGATGACTCTCCAAAATACCTCTGATCATCGGGAGTCTATTCTTTCCCACTCGCTTGACACAATGGATACATCTCTGCCAGCCCCCATTGTTAACCTGCACAAAGATGCAAGCACTTGTAGAAAATGTGTACACACATAGCAAGGATCCATTTTGCTCCCATTTTTCTTTTGTTATAACTTGCTTCTCTAGCCGCTACCTCTTTCGTCCTCATTCTCCTCCCATGTCTCACTCTTTCCTCCTTCTGTAGTCTGTCTGTTGCCCCACCCTGTGCACTCTCCTTGCCATTCCTCACTCAAGAGTTGTTTAGTCTTCAATATTCACTCAGTGTTTTCCCTTTCCAAATCCATTCTAAGTCAGCCTTCCTGTGCAGATTGACAACCGGTAGCTTTCAGGATAGTCTTTTTTGGCATGTGGGCCCCTGTAAACTGAAATGAGGCAATAAATCAATCTCTCACAGACTACTCAAATAGCTTTAAGACAATAATGACTTTCCGTCCTTATGGAAAAACTCTTATCAAAATGATAAGTAAAGGTAGTGAATATTTGGTTAAAAATTGCAGACTAAGGTCTTAAATGGGTCTAAAGTAACAGCTAGAGACTTGTGCAGTCAACTCTGCGGTTGAGTGAATTTCATCCTTAGGCAAGAAGGCAAAGTGGTTACTTTCTAGAGAGTTTCCATGCCTTTACCATTATACATCACAGAAAACTGGTGTTAGATTCGGGACAGATTTAGACTGGAAATGAGTTAAAGTTAAGAATATCATGTCCATTTAAAGAGTGGCCATTTGAAAAGGCGCCAGAACTGAATCACCACTTTCCCTACGAAGAATGAAAGTGAGTGAAGGGCTATTTAGATTCTGCGCAAGGTTCTGTATCATATGCTCCATTCAACAAGGCAATCAAGATGATTAGGGAGTGTAAGAAAAACTCATTAATGACCGAGCCAGACATTGAGTCAGCCTTTCATTTCCTACTAGTGCATCTGGATAGTTTTCATTTATTGAGTTTTTTATTTGTAGGAGAGAAATTTATGTGGATAGACACATGCCCATGTGTCGCACCATTTCTTGCTCAGATTTAGAAACCTTCACCTGGTTTATTGCAGTGGATGGTAGTGGCATAAACAAGACAGGAATTTATACAGCGCTGCAGGACTTGCATGTTTTATTTAAGCATTTTTTTTTAAAACCTTTGAACCCAAATGACAGGATTGGAATATTTATACTTATCTAGGGATTTTGTAGTTACTTTTCAGAACAAAAGCCCAAAGTCTCTGATAAACTATAACAATTGGAGCCCTCAACGACATAGAATTTTTGTTAACTGAGAACTAAGATCTTGGCAGAAGCAGAAAGGTGGAAGAGATATTGCAAGCCAAGAAAGTAACCATGATGAAAATTTAGCCTACGGTGCCATCCTGGCAGAATAGGTTCTCCTTCCACCCTGGGCAGCTATCATGGCTGAGATTCCAAAACAGCATATTTTTCATTAAGTCAGTAAGGTATTTGAAAGAAGCAATTTTGTCAGGCTCCTTTTTTTTGACCTCACAAGCAGCTGGAAGTTGATTGTGGAGAAATTCTGCGACAGTTCCCAAATGCACCACACACAGAAAAAGATTAATTGCCTGCGCACACCCACAAACATGCCCCAATCTTCCTATTTATTCCCGTAACTCAGTTACCAGATAAGAGCTGGAAGAGCATTGCCCATATTGAGGACTATCAAGTGGGAGCAGGGAGGTGATATTATTTCTGTGAACAGCAATGCTGAGGTCTAACCTTTGGTGGAATTTTGTACCCACTTGTGATGTTCACAGCTCAGAACATAGGTTGATAAATTGGAGAGGGGTTAAAAAAATTTACAAAAATGATATGAAATCTGGAAAACATGCCTTAAAGAGAAAAACCTCCTTCGTTATAAATTTATGAAAAAAGCACACTAAGCATGGAAGTGGTACCCTATAGATGAGAGCTCTCATGCTGGAATATATGCCCACATTTCACCAGCCCTGGTTAAACTCTACTCAATTTGAGAAGCCAATTGTTATGTCAATATGGACAGGTAAATGCTGTTGAAGCCGAGTTGGACTTTTGGATTCTGTAGCCTGATTATGGTCCCTTTGCACTACTTAAGTGGTGCAAAGGGGCTGTAATCCAGCCACAGGGGCACAGCAGAGAATTCTCCTGGTGTAGGAGAATTTAGTGCATCTGAGCCAACTCCAGGTCACAAGACTCTGTTTAGGTTGTGGGGGGGCCTGTGGGAGCTCTGCCACCAAGGCAATCCTTCTCTAGCATCAGGTCCATGAAAGCCCTTAAATCCATGGCAGAATTTAAAGCTGCCCGTCAAATTTGAAGGAGCTTCACTGGGTGGGTTTAGTCCTATGGATGGATATTGTGTTTTTAAGGTCTTCCATAGAAAAGATGAAGTTTATCTAACGCGACACAACATAGGTCAAGATAAAATCAGACAGGGGGGTGACAGAGGGAAAAATCAGACAGAAACTCCTGAGTCAGGGACTTTTGACACCTTTCTCAGAATCAATAAGGATATCACTCTTCTTTTGAGTCTTCTTATTTACTATTATGATCAGTCTTCTTATTTTCATAACAGTTAGATGTAATGTATTTACTGATTAATCTATATAATAAATCTCCTTTGTCATCGTTTAGGACAGGGGTCAGCAACCTATGGCACGCGGAGTCCCGGCAGGCAGCAGCGTACCACTAAAAATCCTGCCCAGCCCGGCCCAGTCTGTTCTTCTCCACCCTCCGCTTCCCCCGCCAGGACAGGGGGAAAGGGGCAGAAACTTGGCCCTGCCGGTTCCCCTGCCTCTTCCCATAGTGTGCTGTGTTCCTGCCCCTCCTCCTCCTCTCCTTCTCTCCCTCCCTGCTGTCCTATCAGCTGATGGCCCTTGTGAAGGAGGGTGTCGGGAAAGAGCAGAGTCAGCGTGCTCGCTTCTCCCAGCGGTGGCAGAGAAGAAGCAGGGGCAGGGGCAGGGCCTTGGGGAGGGGGTGGTGGTGGAATAGGGGCATATCCAATCCAGTTCTCTGCCCGGACCCCCCCCCACAGCCCTCTGCCTGGAGCCCCGCACACACCCTCAGGCCTGTGCCCTGAGCCCTGTGCCCTGCGCATACCCCAAGCCCCTGCCCTGAGCTCTGTATCCCCCTCATACACACCCAGCCCTTTGCTTGACTCCTTCATGCCCGCCCCCAAAACCCCAGCCCCCCACATACGCACCCCCACCCTGAGCACCAAACAGGAGTTCCTGCATACACGCACCCCACACACATTCCCACCTGCACCTCTCGCACCAAATGGGAGCTGCCCAGGTAAGTGCCTCACATCCAAACCTCCTGCCCCAACCCTGAGCCCCTCCCTCATTCTAGCTCCTGGCCAGACCCTTCACCCCCAGCCCTTTGCTCAGTGCACTCCCACCCTCACCTCAATGCAGAGAAAGGAAGAGAATGGGCCAGAACCAGGGAGAAGGTAGGTACCCACTGTATGTGGGCAGGGCTGGGACCCCAAATCGGAAGCCAGGATCCCGGCTGGCAGGAGCCGGCTGATGGAACTCCTGAGTGGCAGTGGACTGAGCTGCTCATCCCACTGCTGGTCTGGGGTCCCAGCCGCTGGCCCTGCACAGCCTGCTGCCAATCTGGGGTTCTTGCTGCCGGACCCTTGCCAGCCGGGGTCCCGGCCACAGGCCCTGCTCAGCCCACTGCCGGCCTAGATGAACAGAACCCCAGACCAGCAGCGGGCTGAGCGGGCCGGCGGTGTAAGATCAACATTTTAATTTAATTTTAAATGAAGCTTCTTAAACATTTTGAAAACGTTGTTTATTTTACAATACAACAATACTTTAGTTATATAATATATATAGACTTATAGAGAGAGAGAGACCCTCCTAAAAACATTAAAATGTATTACCAGCATGCGAAACCTTAAATTAAAGTGAATAAATGAAGACTTGGCACACCACTTCTGAAAGGAAATTGGTGTTGGTTTCACATTATTGTGAGGAGAAGATTAGGTGAATGGCACTGGTAGCCCATTAATACTGAAATGTTTATTTTGTTGTCTAAAACTGGAAGCTCTAATACACACAACAAACTGAAATAGCATCATTCCTGGGATTAGGTACATTAAGGATATTTTCATTAATTTTCTAATGCAATTTTAAAAACCTACTGTATGTTCTACAGCATCTCCAAATTCCAACTGCTGTATTTCTACACAAAGGTAAATTGTAGTCTTTCACATTTCTCAGATAATTGTAAAGACTTTTTTCAAAAGTCACGAGTGGTTTTGGTTGCGTCAATATTTGGCTATCCTTCTTTGGATGTGGCAAACTTCTGAAGACCCATGCTCAGATAATTAATTGGTTTTTAGTTATCTTGAGCTGGGCTTTAAAAAATATAATTACTAATCACTTTTCAAAAAGATGGCCAATAATACTAACAATAGAAAATCAGAAAGGAAAAAGTTAGGGATGGAAAATTGGCCTCACAACAGTCAATGGCAAAACTCCCATTGACTTCAGTGTGCCATGATTTCATCTTAGATAGCAAATAAAAATGGTACATATTTTGAAGTTGATTAAAAAAATATAGGAACCATGAGACTTAAGAATGTTTAACCTTCATATTAAAAATATGGCAAAGATTAAAAGTGTGGGCAAAATGAAAACATAAAAGGAGAAAATCATGAACCAATCATGCATAATACACCTTTGTAACAATAAAAGTTTTGGGGCCCAAATCCTCATCTGGTATAAATCAGTGTAGCTCCTTTGACGTACACTGACGTAGCTCCATTGACTTACTGATTTACATCAGCGCAGGATTTGCTAGAGGGCTTTTAATTTGACCCTTCACTTCATGATCTTCATATGCAATGATACAAAATACTCAAATGCAATGTTTTTCTCCTGACTCTTTATTTGCTAGTTCAGTCACATTTCCTTTGCTATTAAGACTGCCATTAAGTCTGCAGTTGCCTTCATTGCAAAGTGGCGCTATATTGTGCTAGCTAATGTGGATAAACCTTGCAAAAATACAGACCATCTTGAGAAGACTTGATTTGTCATCTCAGCAATTTAAACTTCTTCGCATACCCACTATATAAGTTTATGGATACTCACATGCAGCTAAAAAAAGCATTGCACAGGCTTGACTGTATTGCGTAGAATATTTGAGGTTCTTAGTAGAATGAGACTGGAACAATATTTTATTGGTATTTTGTATAATCACCATACTATTTATGTGTAAATATACTTTATACAGTGAAACCACATGTTTCTATATATTTGGGGTGGGAAGGGGCACATCTGAAAACTTCAGATAGTCAGAGGTTCAAAATGATTGCGAGAGTAAGCCCAAGAAGCTTTGAGGATTAACCATTGTAATAAACTATCATCTCTTATCAGAGGGGTAGCCGTGTTAGTCTGGCTCTGTAAAAAGCAACAGAATCCTGTGGCACCTTACAGACTAACAGAAGTATTGAAGCATAAGCTTTCGTGGGTGAATACCCACTTCGTCAGATGCATGACATCTCTTGACATCTCCAAATCAAGACTAGATGACTTTCTGGGAGACACGCTTGAGAGAAACACAAGTTATTAGGGCTCAATACAAAGGTAACTGGGTGAAACTCTATTGTCTGTGACGTTCAGGAAGTCTGACTAAGTGGTGTAATGGTCCTTTCTGGGTTTAAAATCTATGAATCTAAGTCTGAGCTCATTTAAGTTGGGATTCCCAACTCTGGAGCTTATATGTGAAAGTCTACTGCCCAGCTCACTTCTCCAGCATGCTAGGAAGATGCAGGACAGTCAATGTCAATGAACCTCAGCAAACCAGAAGTTTCAGTTCATCAGGGTTATGCTGTGTATAGTCATTAGAATTGTCATCAGTCAGTGAGGGAATTCAGCTTATATTACAGGGTTTAACTCAATTATTTTAAATGTGCAGTTTTGTAAAAAATTTCAGCACTCACCAGAATCCCTCCTGAACTTTTCTTTGTGTCTTCTACCCTTTATGAAACTTTCTTGGGCTGTGAACCAGAAAGACTTCTCCTTATTCAGAAAAAAAAGATACCCCTTAATGGCCTCCACTGATTTCACAACTGCCTGAAATTGCCACCTTATAGAAAGCATCATTTCAGCCTTCAGTCAGTCATTGGAATATACTGCAACCAGGCTTAAGGTTTACTGTGTCCTGTGATGTCACAATGTGGAATCATTGCCATTCAAACAAGAAAGATATTTAACAGAGCCAGGCAGCCCAAAGAAACCATGATATCTGTCTCACGGGTTCATTTGAACTCCTCCCTCCAGGCCCACTCACTCCAAAAAAGTGATGGGGATAGCGGAGGAGAGTGGTCCTTTTATTTTCTATTAATGGGCCAAGTCTACTTACCACTCTGTGAATCAGGGACAGAAGCTGGTACCACAATGATAGGCAGAGAGAGAGACTCCCCTACCCTCCACTAACCATCAGTCAACAGATGGGAGTGTGTCCCTATACACCAACAATTCCTGCAGTTGAGATCTGGGAATAGACTTTTCTTTCCCATAGACAGGAATCAATCAGGAGGCTGGAATTAGTCTTTCAGCCCCTTCCTATGCAGGGCTGGAACAACTGCAGGCTGTGTGGTTTAATTATGGGAAGAAAAGGGGGTGAACGGCCGTAGGGAGTTGTGCAGTACAGGAGACAGGGAGCCTTATTGTCATAAGCTCTCCCTGTTCCTGGTAGATCAGTATCTCCTCAATGTGGAACTAGAGAGTTTAGGAGTTTGTTTATATTTTTCTTTCTATTACAGGCTGACTTAAGCCCTAAGTAGATTGGCCTACTGCAGAGTCAACACTCACCATCTGCCAGGGCTAGTGCTTCCCTAAAGGCAGCAGATACTTTGTTGGTTCAGCCTCATAATTTTATGATGCATCTATAAATCAAAATTGACCAAAACTGATTTAACAAAGATTTGGGTGAGAACTCACAGCAGCTGAGAACTGACCCAGACTGAGTCATTTCCTGATGCAATTTCACATGGTTGAGTTCTAAATACATTTGAGCTCATTGTTGTGTTTTTAAAAAAAGTACTGTAAATTCCTTAATTTTATGTGCGCGGCTATGAACATTTAACAAAGGAAAGCTGAGAAAACAGCTGAAAACAGACATATGAGTCTTAGAATTATGATAACCACATTAGATGCATGATTATAATTAATATTACTTATTGATGTACTTGAATCTGCAAGGTTCTGAGTAGAGCTGGTTAGAAATTTTCCATTAAACGTTTTTTCATTAGAAAATGCTGATTGGTCAAAATCAAAACTCTTTGGGGGAAAAGATCAGTTTCAATGAAATCTGATTCAAAAAAATTTTTAAAAAAAGTTTAAAATTGTTAAAAAATCATGTTTTGATTTTTTTTCTAAATTTTTCTGGTTCAAAATTATTTTACATTTCAAAATTTGTGTTTATACAAAAGAATTAAAACATTAAAAGATCAAAATCCAAATGAAATGTTTCAATAGACCCAAATCCCCCTTTTTTTTTGGATTATCCATTCATGAAAAGTTTTGAGATTTCAAATTTTCATCCTGATTTGGGACAGGAAAAATATTTCAAAAGCCTCATAACTCTTCTGAAATGGGAAAAAATATTTCCTACCCAGCTTTAGAGTGGAGCACTTCCTTTGGGCATTTCCAGAGCATCCCCAAATCCCACTGAGTTCAGTGTCAGATAAAGGTGCTCAGCACCTTCCAGGATGAAGAAGTCCACTATGAATAATGGCTTTTAAAAAAATGGCTCCAGTAAGAAAGGAGCAGAGAATTGAAAACTGTATGATGGTGGCATCATAGGGGCAGAGTAAAGGTTGCTATGGGGGAAGGCTTGTTGGATGGATGGATGTTACACCTAAATTGAATGGGGCCAGATGAAGATTGTGCTTTCATTAAATGTTCATTCATTGGTTGCTGCACAGTGTTTTGACTCCACTTCACAGTTGATTTCCTAGTTATTTAACATTTGGGTTGGTGTTGATTGTACTTGAGCCAACCCAACTGCTGCACAACATATGTCTTTTGTGTTGGAATCATCTGGCCAGATTCTTAAACTGAGAAATGGCCTCCTTGCAGCCCTCAGTTGTATAATCTGTCCACAACTACCCAGTAAAAGAAGAAAAGGGCTCTTTGCTGGTACATCTGGCACTGGCCACCTTTGGAAGACAGCATACTGGGCTAGATGGACCATTGGTTTGACCCAATATGGCCGTTCTTATGTTTTTATCTGCAAAGCAGCCTTGTTGTGGCACCTTCTAAACCCACTCCTCCCAGTATATAAAGTGTGTCAGGATGGGAAGATGGCAGGCAGGGGACCTGGCAAAGTCTTCTCTGTCAGAGTAATCTTGAGACCTATGGTATAAAGGATTCTGCATCACTGGCATAACTTAAAAGCTGCCTGGAAGCAATCCCTGAAGCCCTATCTTCTCCACACCAACCAGAGCTCTGGCACAGGGGACAGTCGAACCCATAAATTGTTCCTGTGAGCCACTTAGGTGATATTAGTGGTCTGCAGATCTTGGTATTATGGAGACAAGGTGTCTGGAAAGCATAGGCAGGGGAGTGTATTCAATAAATTTGCCACACACAAGCTATCAAGTTTGCGACACCTCAAACCCCCCAGTAAATGTACCACATTTTATACCAAAAAAGAAAACAAATGCTCCCCCAACCTACGTGCATTCAATTGGACGTTCCATTACACAAGACACACCTTTAACAGCAGAGGTACCTGAATGTTCAACCAACTGAAAAACATGACTAGGTGAACAGACCTAAGTGTTTTATAGTCCCCAGATAACACCTCTAACAAATGGATTTTTTGAAATCTGGTGACGGATGAATCATGCAATATATTTATTATACACTTGGAAAGTAAGTTTTTGGCTATTTTAAAATTGCTGTAGTGAAAAACAAAGTAGAAATCTTTTAGATGCATTTTTCACTTCCATAACTAAACCATGGATTTGTTAATTAAAATGAAAATTTGCTAAAGTTTTAGGCTAGAATGCTTTCTTTTGATGTTTTTGAAAAAATTAAAAATGACAGTATAACAGTTTCCTGAACATGCACAGTAACATCACTCATCAAAAAATGCAAAAGAATTATGACCAAGCAGGTTGCACAACCTATATTTAGTGATTCTTCCTTCCAAATGTGTAGACTGTAGATTTGTCCTAAAGTACTCTTAAAAGGATTGGCAAGCATGTCCATATGTAAAATACGATAATCCTATGTTAATTCTCCTCCTTTCCTCTCTGTAGACAGCTGGGAACACACCATTGTACATATTCAGCTTGCTTGAGTTTGCACTGCATTTGTATTCATTATCCAGGCTATTAGTGAGAATATTTCAAAAACCTGGGATGTTTCAGATAGATTTGTATGTCCACACTGTGAATATACTATTTATTTGTATACATATGCATTCATCCATCCATCTACATACATGCACACATGCATATCAATATGTATTTTTCTCTGTATAGGTATATCTTTCTCCATACTTCAGACATTCACTCTACCATTCTGGCAGCAACTATGGGAAACTGGCACATTTGCTAATGCATTTATGACTGTGAAAACAGAGCTCAACACATCATTGACAGGGATAGAGAAAGAAAAAGTAGTACAGACATATAGATGGGGGTATGAAGCAGAGAAGTACATATGCTACATTGGTGTAAAACTGAAGAATTAATAAATGACTAAGGGGATGACACACAACTAGATAATTTAGGAAGATGATTTCTTCTTAAGCAGGGACATTTCTCTTGGATAACAAAATCCTACTATGTATTCCAACCAGGGTTAATTCTAACATCTACAACAGATCTAAATCTTAAAACCAAGATTAAAAATATAATTGGCTAGAGGTGTTTATTATATCTACCATCTGTTTTACTTACCAAGCAGAAAATACTTTATGCTTTGGTTCAACCAATACAACAACAGAATCAATAGCACGTACTGGGAATAAACATAATTTTACATGCTTTTTGGTATTCAGTGAGGAATTCACAGAGACATGACATACTGTAACGTGCGGATTTTTCCTTCCATCTTTCCTCAAAGATCCAGATTAAAGTGCTCTTCCCTCCAGCACTTCTTCCATCTTTGGCTTTCCATTAGTCTGCTAAACACTATGCCTATTTGTGGGGCTGCCCTAAAGAGTGGTCTGACTCATTCCCTCCACCTCTGGGCTGCACATCTGCCTTTGTAGCATTCCAGCTGCTGCTGGCAGAGACCACTCAAGATCCAAACTCTCATCTCTTGTCTGGAAGTGCATTGGTCAGACATTAGACTAGTAGCCCAACTCCACTCCCCAGGTATTTCTTCTCAAGGGATCTAACCATTTAGAGTAAATCTTCCCTTTTCCACCAAGCTAGAGCACATGAGCATGACACAGGAAGGTCTGTGATGGTGGTGGCGGCAGTAGGAACCCTCTCCTGCCTCAGCTGTGCATCTGCAAGGGATCTATTTTCCAGGTGCTCCAGGCATTTTGGAAGGAGCAGTGGCTGGTAGATCGATTGATCTACTATCCCACCGCTACCCCACTCCACAGGCACATGAGATGTGGGGAGGAGCCTCTCAATATGAATTCAAGAATTCCTTCCGCTCCTTGTGAAGCAGAACTACAGTGTTGTGTGTTGGATTGTAATCTAACAGGTTTTACACATCTGTGCAAGTGCTCTTGGGACAGGTACGTCGAAGAAATATGAATGATAATTCAGTAAATCATCCCCTCCTCCCCGATTGTCATATGTCAAGGGAATGTGTATGACTAAAGTACAAACAGATGATATGGCTTCTATTTTCAAGTTTCCAATAAATTTTCTGTGTAACTCTGGAGAGGTTACTTTAAGTTTGAACCAGTTGCTGTATGCAAATTTCACTCTGGATAGCAATATTCTACACAATCTGTAATAGAAGGAGGAATGTTGTTTTGAAATAGCAGAGGAAGGGGGGAGATTTTTGCCAAGATTTTGCTATAAGGGTACTGCACGTATAATATCTGAAAAGTAACAAAGGCTGCGAGAATCTACAAGCCAGCAGCAAAAAGAGCATAATGATACTTGTGATGTTTGAGAAAGAGCGTGAGCGTTACCAAGTCTGATGAGGGGAGTCTAGGCTATTTACAGCTGTTCATCAAACAGGGGAGCCTCATTGCACTCCGATTGTCAGAGAAACAATTCCACTCTTACTTCCCATGATTCTTTTATTGTCATCTTGGATTTAGCAGAATAGACTAACATCTCAGCCCTGATGAAGGCGCAGAGATTGGAAACGTTGGCATATTCTGAGAGAATAATTCTTTTTGTGTGTGCGTGTGCTGGTTGGAATGCAGTGCAGTGCAACGTTACTGCTGGGTGAATACCTGTAGTTAAAACACACACTGGTTTATTCACAGGGCCCATGGCATACTAAGCTGCACCCTTGAAGGAGATTTAAACACTAAGCACTTAAAAAAAATCTCGTGTGTGTGAAAAAAAAAATAGCTGAGCAGGCACTAAGCCATTATTTCAGAGCCGGGTATTGAACTTTTATTCTTTTGGGGTGAAATTCACCCTGCTATAGGTTCAGCACAAGACTTATCCACTACTTAAGTCTCATTTATGCCCCAGTTTAGCAGAGAATTTATACACATGCTCAGGTCCATCCATATCCAGCAAAGCACTTCAGCATGTGCTTAACTTTAAGTCAATGAGACTTAAGCACATTGCGACAGATCCCCCTACCCCAGGGTGCCACTTGATGTACTGGGGTACCACTGAGCCTGCCTATTCCACCAGCCTGGGCTACCTTACACTGTCCTGCTGACCCAGGCCATCAAGCCTCCTCTAGCACACACACAGGTAGGGACACATCCAGCTGCAGACAGACAGAGACACTGAAATCAGCTCTGCATGGTAAGACTCAGCTACCCAGCACTCAAGTGCACACCACCACTGGGGTGCAAACTCAAAATTGTATTGTCTTGTGCTGCACAGAGAACTGTACAGAGTAAACTCGTGAAATTCACCCCCTCCCTCAATGTGGAGGAAAGATCAGTACAGCTTTTTGGGAACCCACTTATGAATTCCACAAACTGGTTTTAGAGAAAACAAAAACCAGTTTATTAACTACACAAGATAGATTTTAAGTGATTATAAGGGATAGCAAACAGATCAAAGCAGATTACTGAATAAATAAAACAAACACCCAAACGAAGCTTAATATACTAAAGAAGCTGGTTACAAGTATCAGAGGGGTAGCCGTGTTAGTCTGGATCTCTAAAAGCAGCAAAGAATCCTGTGGCACCTTATAGACTAACAGACATATTGGAGCATGAGCTTTCATGGGTGAATACCCACTTCGTCAGATTCATGACAAAAGCTCATGCTCCACTATGTCTGTTAGTCTATAAGGTGCCACAGGACTCTTTGCTGCTTTTACTGGTTACATGTAGTAATTTCTCATCCTAAATGTTGTTTTAGGCATTTCTTTCACAGGCCAGACACCTTTGCAGCCTGGCCTCAGCTCTTTCCCTCTTTTGTCTTTGTTTCTTAGATGTTCTCAGCAGTCATCCTGGGCAGGGATTCAGTGAAGACTGAACTCTGATTAAGTCACTCCCTGATCTTAAATAGATTTTACATATGGTGAGAACCCTTTGTTTTCTAGTGTGGTTCTTCCTTTCACCTCCCCCAGGGGAAAAATACTGATATTCTATTATGGAGTCGAGTACCAGGTGAAATGATCACATGACCCTGCAGTGTCAAAGCAGCCATGAGTCAATGCTTGTTTGTAGCATCCCAGGAAACTCCTCAGAAGGTGGGAGATTAGCATAATCAAAGACATATTGTTCTCCCTAATGGCCTTTCCACACTGATTGCATTCTGTCTGGTGGCATTATCCAGGTGTAAACCCACTTGTGATTGATACATAGTCAATATTCCTAACTTTAGATACAGAAATGATACATGCCTACAAATAGTATAATCATATTCAGTAAATCATAACCTTCCTAATGATATCTCACACAACCATCTTGCATAACACTTGTTATAGTTATGCCATAATCATATTATAACAATATTTCTATGAAGAATATGGGGTGTAGCATCACACACATATTACAAGTAAATGTTGAAAAATACATTCTTCCAAATGTAATATTCTAACCTTGGCAAGGGCATTCCATTATATAAGCTGCTCATGTGCACACAGCTAAGATATATTGACAGTGATCTATTATGGTCTTCTATCTACTTCAGAAGCCTGATTCTGCAATTCTATGTGAGGAGCCCCATGGATAGGGTGACCATATTTCTTAAAGTGAAAACAGAATGGCCCAGAGATCGCCTGAACACCCTTCCCCCCACCCCACGCACAGAACTGCACTCCTCATGCTGCCTGGGACTGGAGTTGAGCACCTGAGCCCCATGCCACACACAGCTGGGGCGGACCCGCTGAAGTATGTGCTGCCTGGGGTAATGGGTGGGTGGGAAGTCAGCTCTGAAGGCAACACTGCCCTCCAGCAGCAAATTTCTCCACTACTGCTGGTGGGCAGCACTGCCTTCGGCTGAACCCCAGGTCGTAGCTGCTGCTCTCCACTCTGCCTTGCAGCCAGGACAAATGTCCATTTCTTGGTGAAAAAGAAGGGACGGCCAGGACAGAGTTGAAAAAGGGGACTGTCCCAGCCAAAACGGGACTTATGGTCACCCTACCCATGCACATCAGTGGGTCTACATGTGGGGTCACCCATATGGGGTTCACAGGCTTTGAGGCAGATCCTCAACTGATGTAAATTGTCATAGTCATAATAACGTGCAAGCTTACTTTAGATGACAAAGGCAGCAATGCTCCAATTGGCTTCACTTGGACAGACCCTTTGACTGATGGTGCAAGGGTAGAGCTGCACACATCAGAATTCAGGATCAAGGCCTAAGTTCAAATTGAGGTTGTGTAACACTGACAGATCCTGGTCATCAGTGGGTGGGATTGAACTGGAGAGCCCTGGAGCTTACTGCATGAGCCTCTACTGCATGAGCTAAAAGCCAACTACCTGTTAGCTAAGGCTGTAGAACAGACTCATTTAACTCTCCCTGAGTGGTCTCGGTGCCACTGGATGGGACAGAACACCACATCCAGAAGGTGTGTGAGTTACACTTGCACATTATTTTACACTTTCTTTCAGCACATGTTCATTTTTTCAGGTTTACAACAAAAGAATAAGCATCTGTCTCATTAATCTGAGTCCTTACATTTTGAGAGCCCTTAAATAAGAGAGCCTTGACTGAGTTGCTTATGAGTCTGCTAATTAATGCAGAATTGCAAAGAGAACCCTATAGAAGTACTAAATGGACTCATCATGACTACTACAATTAAGTAAATAATGTATTCTATTGGGAAGCCTATCAATCACAGACCACGATATTTTTGCTGGTTTGTGTGTGTATATAAAATCTATGCATTGCCCGTTTCCATCCTCTGTTAACCCAGTTAATGGCATGCTTTTCCTTACTAATCTATTTTATTGAGCATCTTGAAATAGGAACGATCTTCCTGATTTCTGACAATGCAGCACATGCTATAAGTGCTTAATAATTCAGAAGAATACTATAAATGGTAAACAGATTGTTAATAAGATATTATTGTACAGTCTTAAGAGTTTAGGTTTCCTAAATGAAATGGTAGCACCACCACCAATTTTTCTCACTTTTTGTTTCAATCTTAGGTATTTGGAATTATCTCAAATTGTCAACTTTAATATATCTACAAGAAGGTAGTTTATACAAGCAATGTCAACAGCAGATCCCTCCCCCTTTTTTTTTTAAACTCAAAGACTGAAAAGTACATCAGAATCATGGAATCTGTGTGAAACAGACAAACATAAAATATCCTTAAAGAAACAAAGCTTTAGCCACACTGATTCAATGTGTTATAGCTATTTTATTTCTTTTCCTTTCCAAGTCTTTCATGAATTTACAATTAAATAATTAAAAACACCCTCCCTCACCAAGATACAGTATATGTGGAATAACCACATAAACCACTGTAAGACTACAATATCCATAAGCTTTTAGTAACCAACTGAACATGCTGGTGGACATTAGCATTTTTAATAAAGCCCTCATATTACCATAGAGTTCAACAAGCAAACAAAAACTGTTTATTTGATCATTTGTTTTTTCTAAAATAATGCAACCTTTTCTTATTTACCTTTGTTAGGAGCTTGCTAATGTTAGAGGCACAACTGCAATCAGTTTAGTAGTTATCATAGGATAAAAGCTTTCCCCATGAAAAAGTTTTGTTTGAAAAAGCATGAACTGGGATTCTCATTAATAGCTTTCCCCAAGTAGAGAATTCAGTACATTCTCTCACAAAGGCTGAGATTACCTCCCACTGTTAAAGGCTTAAAATTCTACAACCAGACCATGCCAGTTACCAGTATCAGATTATGATAACAAGATCATGTTCAGTTATAAAAACAAGTGTCTAAACTTTTCTCATGTCACTTTCTATCTAAGCCTCATTGCTGGTGGTGAAAGGACCCATCTGAATGTGTGTAGAAGCTCATTTCAAAGCTAGCTCTTTGAACTGGATTCATGGGATATTTGCATAAGAAGATTTGGGTAAAAAGAATGGGCTGGTGCTGCATCTGGCCATTAATATGCCTGCTAATTCAGCACATTGTAAGCCTATTGAAGTATCACAAAAGGCTCAAATCCAAGGACAGTTATCCTATTGCCATTGTTAGGGTTTGAATTCAAGTAATATGTTCTCTATAGGAATACAGTTGTTACAATTAGATATTTTTCTACAATGGTATAAAGACCTAACAACAATCAGAATTACAATAACACTGATAAAACTTTAGAATTCATGAATTCTATTATTTTAAAAGATGCAGGTGCTGATTAATTTTGCTTTGCATAACACTTGGATCTGGAGTGCTGGAATATTAAAAGAGGAGCAGCAAATTGTGGCAACATAACCTATCAAAGCAGGCATTCTCGCTACAGTGCTGATGCACATTTAGCTTGCTTACAGGAGCTTTAAAAAAAAATTAAAATACTAAAGTGAGTTTCAATGTAGTGGGAGAAACCTGCATCATGAGCATAAATAGTAGTTATTTTAATCCTGTTTATGAAAAATTCAACAGCAGCGCTGGTGCTATCAAGGGATACCCTACATGCAACATTTTTTTATGGTGAATGTGAATTGTTTGAAAACATTGTATACTCACAAACTGAAGAAAGATTAGAAGCAGTGATTCATGCAAGAAGTGTACAGCAGTCAGTATGCCAGTTCCACAGTGGATTCAAGGCAGACACTGTAGCAGACATTGAAATAAAAAGCTGTTAGCTGAAGCATTGTAAAACGTTTTTAAGCACACTACGTAAATAGAATACTAAAGGACAGACAGAAAGACAACATGCACAGGAGACAGCAAATTAAATTTAGTTAAATTTAGTAGTTCAAGTATCCTGAGTTTGTTTACACTCAAAAAAACAAAACACAAGTTGGGGAATAAGCATGCAATTATGCCAATTTATGAAGATAAGCAGTGACATTTCCTTATTTTTTATTTCTGTAAGAAATAACCAACCTGTAAGGCAGATGATTTGGGTACAATGATTATCCTATTGTGATTTGGACTCCCACACTACAGCATTGTCACAGGTCCAGTCAAACCTCTGGATTTGAGGGCATGGTTGCATTTTTCTCATTCTGCATCCCTCAGAGAAGACATCAAAGACCAGAGAGATGTGCGCTTTGTTTTGTTTGGTCTCTGACTCTCAACATGTGGTTTCGCGGGCCTGAACATCGGCACCTTTTAACCTATTCTGTTCAGCTTAGGCCTTAGCTTCATTTGAGCATTAGGGAAACTATAGTAACCAATAATCTGCCTGTTGATGAATAGAAACTATGTATCTTGTCACACAAGAGCTGTCGGATGATCTCCATTCTAGACAAGTTCCTTTACAGGCTCTTGGCTTTCTTTACTGGGGCCCAGGCTGTCTTGCTGAAAAGGTGTCAAAACCCTTCGCCTTTTTGCAGTGGGGATCTGTGTTAATGTTAATTTATATTTAACAAATAGGACATTGTCCCCTAGAACACATAAGCATTTGATTATCTATTACAAATGTTTTCATCAAGTCATAAATGAGGGCCCTTGACAAAAGGCAAAAAGTCTGCAGGAAAGCAGTACAGCCACTGGAAAACCAAAAACACAGTGATTTTTCCATTAGCATGTGTTTGGGTTCACCACAATGCAGGTGGTGACAAGAGCCCACAAAGTTGCCTAACAGCTGTGGATTGATTATGAAGTCCAAACACCTCACTGACATGGTAGCAACATACCAGAAGCAAAACCTAATTTCTACTCTGCTTTGCTGGAATCTTTGCTCTTTCCAAAAATGAGCTGCTAAACAGAGTTTCACAGTCACTGTCTCACTTTTTGTTTGTTCATTCGTTTTGTGGCAATTTGATCTCCTGCTTAATCAGTCCCGGATTGGCACAAGGAAAATATTTCCACACCCTCCATTCTTCAGTTCTACACAGCATACCCATGCTATTAGCAGGGCAAAACAGCCACCACCACTTATCTCACGTAGATAGAGCCAGAGAAGAAAGGAAAGAATGTAAAGGGTTTGAAGATGCGAGTCAAATCCAGAAATAATTTAATCTCTGCATCTCTCTCAACTCAGTCACACAGCCAACCATTAACATATTGCCCTCCTGTACAAATGATGTTTTTCCTTCTTTTTTTTTTTTAAATGATAGCTTAATATTAATGGGGACAGGAGCTAAATTGTTGACAGATGTTAAAATATGGTATTGCAAATTGAAGTATTTGGGATGTAAACATAAGACCTTCTGCATTAAGCTCTTTCAGAGTGACCTGACATAAACTGGCAACTGGCAGCCGTCTGCTTTTGGCAGCTTGGCATATTTGGTCATTTACTGGGCGCATGTGAAGATCAAATGGGTTAAGATTCTTCTCCTTAAACAGCAGGGAAAAGAACATCAAAAAGGTGTAAATTTCATTTCCCCAGTTTTGATTAAGTCAAGCATGAAATGAAATGTAATACTCTCAAGTGGCAAAGGGTTTATACCATTGATGTCGTTACTTCTGCTTCACAAAGCCCAATCAGCCAACAGCGAGTTGAACAAGCGAACAGAGTTTTAGGGTGGCCAGATGGAGGGTTTTTACTATGGTTGAAAAGACAGCTTAGTGCTTGCCTCTTCAAGCCAAGTCGATGGCAACTGTGTGAAATCCTGGCCATTCTACCCTCTCTCTCTCTTTCCCTTGCCTCCCCAGTGCTGGCGGCTAGCATCATACAGGCCTGATAAGAAACCAGTCCCTTCAGCAAAACAATGTACCGAATTAATATTTTTGTTGATCCCCCTGCAAAGTAAGAATATCATGAAGCACACAGGAATTCACCAGTTCAGATCAATCTCGTTAGACCATTTAGATTAATGGGTAGATGCATTTAATTCCAAAGTGATCTGAAGTGAAGCCTTTGAAACAATTCACTATTTTTTTCTGAGATGAAAATGAGAATTGAATGTATTCCAGTTTGATTCAACCAAAAAACGATGTATATGCTAGTGACTATAAGGCTAATTGAATATAATGTCAAGTCCAGATCATGAACACCTTTAGCTCTAGAGACAACAGTAACAGGTCTTTAAAAATTGAGTGTGGTCTTAATTCGTTAGGAAATTTGTCCTTTTTTTATAGGTGCTTTTTCAAGCTCCTTGTTCTCACTACATTCTCAAATTTAATGCTCTTGCCTCTATACAGCTGGAGTAGAATAGAGAGGCTTTAGTAAAGACTTAATAGAATCTTTAGTGCGTCTAACAATCCACTCCCATTGAACTGCATTAAGTAGATATTATGAAGGACAAAGAGCTAAATAGCTCAACATCAACCTCATTAGGCATGCAGGCAGGCCTTGAACCATTTTATGGGCAGGCCCATTGTTAGTAGACTCACCAGGTTAGCTTTAAATTGCAAATGATACTCTGAAAGGGGGAGAGAACTTTTGGAGAATGGCCTCACAGAAGGAAAATCATTTTAGGCTACAGGAAAATGAAAGGCATTGTTAAAATTGTTCTGACCGTAGCAAATGAAATACATCATGGAGTGAGAGCCTGAATGCTAGACTTGAATGTTTTTTTGTTTTGTTTTGTTTTTCTCTCTTTTGGCTGCTTTGGAATGTGGTATACATCAGAATATAAACAATAAAAAAAAACCCTGTAAATCTTAATAAGGGTAGCGCAATATATTATCCTTTGTCTTTAGTTAAACAAATGAGAAAACCTCAATAATTAACTAAAAACCATTTCGACTGAATAAAAGGCAGAAGTGTGTGATACTTTGTGTATAGAAAACTTTCTGATATTGTGCTTCTCAATCAATAAAGATTCATTTAGACCAGTTCAAGTCTTAGCACTTCTGTGCTCAAAAATATTTTTTTTAAAAAATGGTCTCCTAAGAATTGTTTGCAACTGCAAAGTGCTTTAACAACTGACATTATGATGCTGAAAGCCTGGAAACATATTCCCAAGCAGAGCACTTCTCTGTCACCTTAGTGGATGAATAATTGTGCCTTTGCATATTCCTTGTCATAAATGGCAGGAATGAAGGGACCCTAAGGACTGCACTGGCAGGATTGGTGCTGTACAAGCAGAGTAAATTAAAACAAGGATTAGAGCAAGTATGATTGGGGCTGACAAGCAGGGCAGTTGTAGCCAGGCAATGTGCCTTTTTGCCCATATGGTCTGCACCATGCCTACAAAGCTCAGACCCCCTAACACGGATGCTTATTAAAGCATTCCTTCTTGAAAGGGATATATTTAAAAGTCCTCAAGCTGTATTCCACAGCAGAAAAAAATATGTTCCCTCTCATGCTATTAGGCAATAACCTCAATTAGTAACATTTACTGAGATTTACATGTTACTATCCAATTTTTCATTAGGTTTCTGAAGATATGAGAGAGAGAGCACTGTGTGTAAGAAACAGAGATTAAAACCATTCCCTACAACCTGTGTTCTATGCTTCTAGATTCTTAGTAAATGTGAAGATAACTGAGTATTCTACTTCAAATAAAAATCAGACAGATAGTTGTATTTCATAGTTTCTCTCCACAGAAATTTCAGTACATGTGGAACTCAGATGCATTTTAGATTATTAGAGTTGGAAGGGACCTCAAGAGATCATCTAGAGTCCAACCCCCCTGCTCAAAGCAGGACCAATCCCCAAATGGCCCCCTCAAGGATTGAACTCATAACCCTGGATTTAGGAGGCTAATGCTCAAACCACTGAGCTATCCATTTGCACAAGTGGACAATGGCAAATTAAGGTACAAAGGAAGTTCACCATAGCCATGAGGCACACTTTGAGGGGAATTGCAGGGATGGATTGGAAGAACCCACTCCAACCTGCGTGAATGGGATACAATTAGAGCCGAAGGGGAGACCAACTGTGCCACTGGTCACACAATCCAGCCACAGAAATAGGTACAAAGAGGCATCTGACTAGTCACGTATATGCTACCTTTAAATCTGGCTGCAGAGCAGGGCAGCTTCCACACAGATTTGAGGGCTGGGAGGGTTGAACTGCGCCACTGAATCGCTGTGTGGCCTCAGGCAAGTCAGACATTTTCTATGCCTGAGTTTTTCTGGTGGTGAAATAACGATGATGACACCTAGCGACATTTGAACATCAATATCTATAAATGAAAAGCAGGATACGAGTGCTAAGTGGTTTTTACCCACTAGGTAGCTACAAGAGATCTTGCCACTAGTGTTGCTTGTTAAACAATTGGCTCATAATGCTGCAGTTCCTGAGACTACAGTAAGATCCCTAGTAGGAGTACTGTCAACGGAAGAGTTTTATTAGAATGCTGCCAGCTCTTTACCAGGCCTACACTGCTCACAGACCTGGCTATCTGCAGAGAAAGGGAAATATTTACAGGCAGAAACTTTACAGTTATACTGTGTTTCTCCATGTTTTGTAGGACAACTCAATTTAACCAAAGGAGGGGCAGGTTTATAGTCCTCTCTCGCAGAGAGATACAGCTTTGTCCTTTTTCTCATTCTCCCCAGAGATTTCTTTCCTGCCAGAGTGCTCGAACTTTCCAAAGGTCACAGGATGACTAGAGGGCTGCCATACAGCACTGAGGGACTCTGAAATGGTCAGTGAGAGCTCAGTACCTTCCTTCATTCCCCAAACATATTCTCAAGGCCAGGATATGCAGCAGCACTCAACTAAGGAACCGCCAAAAAGAACAGTAATTGGAGCAGCAGACAGGAAACAGCATTAAGCAGCAGCCAAACAGAAGCATGGGCAGATACAAAGCAAGGCGTCATGAGGGGTGGCAGATGGTGAATGCATGTGGGAATCCGATGGGGAGCATCCAAGAGTTCCTAAACTAGGCAGGAGCTTCCAACTGAGGCATCTACAGACTTCACCAGACTCTCTGGTGTGGATGACTCTTCAGTAGAAAGTACTAAACTATCTGCAGTGTGGTTTATAGCTTCTCCATTGTTTGAGCCACCAGCACAATAGGCAGCCACATGGGTTATTTACTACTTTTATGACCATGGTCATGCATCTGGATAGCACTGGAATTATTCCCTACTTCAAAGGCCCCCTCATTCTTTGAGAGTGTGGCAAGCCAGGTGCCATCATCAGAGAATGATTAAAATTCCAGTAGAAGCAATACCCTTTGCTCTTGCTGTCCACCTATCTCATCCCAATGGTATATAAATTCCTGCCTCTTGGTGGTCAGATGTCCACAACAGCAGCTGTCCTGCATATAGTAATAGGTATCCTGCAATTTTTCCCTTTCATCATGATTGTTTCAGGTGTTGGGCTATAGGCTATAGGCTCTGGCAGGTAAGGAGACTGTCCTCCTTCTGCAGGCAGCTTTGGGACTATGGCTTCAAACAGAAAGACATGGTCCCAGTGAAGCTCACTTCACCCTGCTCAGACGTGACTGTGGTGACATCAGAAAGGCCTGGCTCAGTTTCGCAGGCACACAACAGCTTGAACAAAATCATTAAATAATGTGTCAAATACCACAAAGGAAAAGATTTAGAAAGAAATCCAAGACACTTCTCTCCACTGGGAATAACCATATGAACTAATAAGTGGCTATCTTATGATAGGTAACAGGCCTGAAGCACTTGAGGAGCTGAAAAGTGGGATGGACTGATAGGATCTCTCATCTTGGCTAGTATCATTTGCAAATAGTTATCTGAGTATAGTCAGTTACTACAAATACAGTGCCTGGCCTGAGAAGCCAGTATTAGCCAGCAGTTACTGCCTCTGGCATCTAAGATTCCAGAGTTTTTTCACATTCTCAGTACATGTGCTTTTATTAGTTGTTTCCTATTCTAAGAGAGAAATTTTAATGGCAACCTCTGTGTAAGGATATTGTTCACAAGGACAAGCCAAAGTCACGGTCAGTTGACAAGTGGGCTGTGACTAGGACTTCCATCTCCTGGCAGTTAATGGACTCAAGGCCACTGGGGCTAATTGCCCACTGGCAACTGAAAAACAAAGAAGAAATGGATAAGTATGTCTAAATGGGGTCAATGAAATTGTAGTCATGAGACAGACAGATTTGGAACCAAATATGGATCCATCACATCTTGGGAAGGTAAGAAGGGCCTTTCATCCAGTGAGATGAGTATTCTATGAGGACTTTTTGAAGAGGGCAGCTAAGGACCAAAGAAAAGCAGAGAGGAGAGTGTGTGCATGTATGGGAGGGAGCAAGTCTAATTAAGTATACACCCTATCAACAGCAATCAGGGCAGTAGTCCAGAAATCAGGGCAGTAGTCTAGACCTTGGCAGACCTGGATTCATTTATCTGCTCTGCTGGCTAAGCGTGGCTAAATGATTTAACATCTCTGCACCTCAGTTGCCCATCGTAAAATGCAGACAATGACACCTCCCTATCTCACAGTGATGTCATAAGGATGAATACATTAAAACATTTATAGAGTACTCAGATACTATACTGATGTGGGTGAAATAAGTACTGTATATAGGCTGGCTAAAGGAAATTGAGCCTTAAATCTTCTTCTTTCAATATCATTTTTTGCTTAGGGGGAAATTTTTTTTTAATGATATTTTAAAATCAAAAAACAATTTCTTCTTAATTAAAAAAATCTACAAATTTTACAAAAGTTGAGGTTTATTCTTGGTTGCATGAACATCTTGTCAAAAGGTCTGTAGCTGCCTGGACATCGCCCATGATGGTTACTGTAAGTACTCTTTTTAAAATCCCATGCAACATCTTGTGAAAATCTAATAAAATAACCAGAATATACAAACTTTAACTGGAAAACCTTTGGACAGCTACACTAAACTTTTAAAAACCATGAACAATTTGTTTTTTGTATGCTGTCAATGGAGACTTTGCTGGCTTGGACATGCATAGAGGATGAATGAAGGGGACTTGGTGAAGATAGCATGGCAGATGGTGGCAGGAAAGAGACCTTGAGGAAAGACAAGGAATCGATGGATGGATTGCTTCAAAGTAGATGGTAAGAAGATGGACCTTCATGCTACCTTGGACAGACAAAGATGGCAGATGCTTGTATGACCTGACTGCAGTTGAGGGAATAAGGGGAAGAAGAGGAAGAAGTAGTAGTAGTACAGAGAGAGTTATCCACATACCATGAAATGAAATGAAAAAACCAACAAAAAATCCAAATGCAGTTTCTTTTTTTTAACCCTCTCAGTTAAATAAAATAAAATTAGAGATTTAAATAAATTTTACTCTAGGATATTTCATGTATAGTGATTTCTACTCACTCTGATCTCATTTTACATTGGAATGTGCAAGATTTCAGATCTGTTTCTAAAAACTTTGAAAAGTTGCTAACTACATCTCATTGACTTGATGTTTTAAATGTGGTCAACAATCAGTTAAGAGAAATACTGTGCCAAAGAGGCCATGAACTATAATCCCTTGTTAGGTATTTATTCTTAATGGAAAGGTGATAGCATAGTATTAACCTTTAAAAGTCATTATCGTTGCTCTGATCAGAATTTTATGGCTTATTCTTTTTCTAGGATCTAGTGTATTATTTTCTAGTAAAGTCCATATCATACTTGGTATGTATCACAGACCTGACTGTTTAACTCAAATTCTACTCACATATCTCATGATGCCATCCAGCATTGTTCTGAACATTGGCTAGCTAGGAGTTTGACGGCAGTGTCTCGATCCTGCAAAGCCATATATATGAATGTGCTTAACTTGACACACTGAATTGTCCCATAAAGTTAAGTAAGTGAGTAAACCTTTATAGGATTCGGCCTACATGAATGTGTGTCAATATTCCATACTTCAGCTCTATGATACTGGAAAAAAAAGAGACTATGTTGGAGATTCCCAAACTCGGATCTCCCATGCCTATCTAGGAGCAGAGCACAAATTCCAAACCAAAAGTCTGGACATTGTTTTATTCGAATAGCATAAACACAATATTTTGGCATGTGATCATTCTATCTGCGCCAGCAGAGTAACAGAACATTTATTTTCTTAAACATTTGGTTTGAGTCATCACTAACTCAAAATAAAACTTCGGGATCTGATTAGCTTTAAGATTGGGTGGGGGGAGGTAGAGACAAAATCAACAACTGCGCTGCTGTCTTTTTTTATTAATTTACAACAGAAACCACATCAGCTGGTTCAAACAGAATACAAATAAGAAGATGGTTTAAAATTATACTTACATAACTGATAGTCAATATTTTATAAATAAAAATATCTGTGATATCTTATTTGTACCAATGAAAGCATTTTCTGCATATCTTTAGAAAGGGGGGTTATTGAAATGGAGATAGTTTCTTAGGAAAATTGCTAAGAGTATTTACATTTATTAAAGCATAAACATGTGGTACCTAGATACCTAATATAATGTAGTTAAGTTTATCTGCAACTCCCTTATGACCACCCTCTTGTGGAGGGCTGAAATGTAAAGAGATCTCATTTTGCTAGTTAAATAATTTGAGGATATTAATTAGTAAAAAAATTTGTATTTAAAAACAAGCATAAAAAGATACATGTAACAAAATTATTCCGGTTCTCAAATCATACAACACTCCTTGATAAAAAGGCTTTATTTTCATAGAATGAGTGTTACGAAAAATAATTCTCCAGAGCATTTAAATATTTTGTGGCTATACATTTTTTGTATTAACTGCATCTGAGAAATAAAACATTCTGAGATGCAAACTTAACTCTAAACAGATTTACATAAAGGATTAAACTAGACCGCTGCTTCCAGTTTAGAACTACTTTTCAATCTTAAATTGGGAGAGCTGTGATCTTTATCCCAAATTTCTTTTTTGTTCTTCTGGAATTTCAGTTTAATTCTTAATTCTCACCTTCTCCCTAAACCTTCTAGGCTTGTTATATGATAGCTGAGGATCATTATCCCCCCAAGCTCAGGGGTTTTTTCCCTTCATTAATTTCTATAAGAAGATTACAGAGAGCTTGTTTGTTGTTGTTTAAGGAACTGATTTCCCTAAGCTCTTTGTTTTTCCAACTGGTTTACACTTTAATGCCCTTGATTGAATTTCAAACAAGGGATCAACTTGACCAACTAACTCTCTTTAGAAAACAAAAACAAAAAAAGTAGGGAAGAACTTTACATGAACTACTTAAACCAGAAGAGCGTTTCAGAAAAACAAATGTATTCGGTACCATTTAGAGGTTTTCAAAGAGATGCATCCTAATTAGCATATCATTCAAGATTTCTTTAATTTCTAAAGTCAAGGTGACTTTTCTTGAAGGTAAAATTCTCTGATTACAACAAATCAAGTGAAAAACAAAAACAATACTCCAACCCTTTTATGTTTAACAGTTTTTTATTGATTTAGTTTTACATCTTTCTTCCCTCCAAACATGTTCTCACTGGAGAGGTGTCAAGATCTTTTCTTTATTTGAAAGGGGTGGGAGGAACAAACACCACAAACACTGGTAATTCGGCATTTAAAGTCTGAATCACATTCTTACTGATGTAGCTGGTTTTAAAAAAAGTAGGAAGACGACAACATCACCATAAGTGGTCTACCTAAACTTTTGTGTAACACGTATACTATTTTAGCACTGTCCTCCTCTTAAATACTTAGACACACACGGAGATATATACAGGCACACAGAGTAAGTGAGGGCCAGTTACTCAGCTGGTGTAGATTTAGTTAGCTACGTTGACTTTAGTTGCACTATAGTGATTTTACGCTAGCTAAGTATCTGGCCTACAAATACAGACTGTTAGACAAATTTATCCCGGGACTAACTCCACTGACTCCAATGGAATTACATTAGGTTATGATTTTGGCCCTACATATGGTCTTTATGGGCTCAATTCTCCCACCCTTGCTCATGTGACATAGTACCTTCCTCCACCAGGAGTCCCAGATCACTGTAACCTACCTCATGATAGGGGTGGCAGAATTGGGCACTTGCCATGTAGCAGATTTGCTAAGCACCATTTACACATATTCAAAATGAGGGTCAGTGTTTTACCATTCTAAACTACTAGGCTTCACACACCCTATACATAGGTGTAAACTAAATACCTATACAAGGATACAAGGCTGTGGAGAATCAAGTCCTTTCTATGTATATCTATAGATAAACAAACACAGATGTAATGATGTACATTTGGACCTGAGTTACAAGCATACTGCCCCATTGAAGTCATTGAGGCTGTATATTTTGGCAAAATTTTGCCTACTATGTTTCCCACTGTACTTTTGATAACATTATGAAATTATTTCTCTATTTCAAAATTAGGGTGACCAGATGTCCCGATTTTATAGGGACAGTCCCGATTTTGGGTCTTTTTCTTATATAGGCTTCTATTACCTTCCACCCCCTGTCCCAATTTTTCACATTTGCTGTCTGGTCACTGTATTCAAAATATATATTCAGATTCAGCTCTTGAATTGTCTAAACCAAAAATATTACAATGTATCTAAAAGTATATAGGGCGGAAAGTGTTTCCAATAACCATTTTAAAAAATCAGAATACTTACCATCTGGGCTGGAGTGACAGTTGCCAGCTATGCGCTGTTCAATAATATGGATTGGATACAAATATGTGACTGGTCAGCTGGTCCTTCTCTTGTGTTAGCTTTCCTAAAGAAAAACATCAATTTCATTGTTAGATTAACTGAACAGACACTTGGAGGCCCCTGTAGCTTGTTCCATTTTACTGAAATAAAGCTCTGTGTATATACACTACATAGAATGAGTTATTTTCCCAGACCACTGTAAAATCAGGAATCTAAAAGACAAACAAGTGTAAAACTCAGTTAATGTAATTCAATTGATAAGACTGAAATTACACATGGTGACCCTTAAAAACTTGCCAACTGGCATAGATAACTACATTCAGTTACCCCAGCATACTCTATGTACAGGAAAGTACAAAGAATATTGTATAAAGTCATGCAGACCATTGCACAGTACACACACATATTTAGGAAAAACAAAATATCCCTATGATGATCTTGGATACCGATGTTGTGGGAAATTTGTACCAATAAAGCTCTGAACTGAACAACAAATGTAAGCTAAATATCAGAGACATATCTGTTGTTTTCAAATACACATTCTGTAATCATAAAATATATATAGTATGAAAATCAATATTATATTAATAATTAAATACATCCTTAATGTCACTGTTAGTATATTGTCCATGAACACAAGCCCTGATTAAATGTACAACCCGAGCATGTACCACAGTTGTGATTCCTTTTTGTACGTGACCTCATAGAAGTGTATTTTACATTTAGTTGTGGTAAACCACAACGAGACAGCTAAATACCTTCAAAATTATAAGGGTCACATTCTAAATAATGTAATTGTTACAATGCCATATTAATAAGGGAAGCCGCAGCCTTTTAACATTAGTGAGACAATATTAGCAGATTTCATTTTGTCATGCTTCTATTTATATTGGTTAAAACTAATATCACTGCAGCTGATTTTTTTTTTAATGTCACAGTTTTACTAACTTTTCTATAGTCACTTCATTGATGGCTCATGTTAGAACAATAATCCACAATACATACTACCGATAATTAGCTGAAACCAAACAGACTCAATCTTTCAAAGACTGTGATAGTATTGTTATTGATTTGACATTTATCCTGCTATGTGTCATCTTCTTCAAGGGTTTTAATAATCTAATTTTAAAATATTTCATTCTTTGAGATCATTGGAGTCTGATACTTATGTGCATCCTGCAATCTGTAGTAATGCCACGATAATGTAATCAGAAGGGGAGTGATACCATGTTTGATTTTATGAGGATAGGAGAAAAATCATTACTTGACGATTATGACTTCAGAAAAAAGGGTTCAAGTGCTAAAACGAATAATTAAAACAAATATTGTTGTCCACTTTAATTATATCCCAGCGTGTTTTAAAATAGGAATGAATCTAGCAAATGTGTAAATTTGCAACTGGTTGATACAGTGTTTGTGGTAAGATAAGAATATCTTCCTTAATTTAGGGAACAGAGGCCCCTATAAAATTAATTTGATGATGATGTATAGCCTGCTACCAAAGGAGTGTTGTCACTTAAAGTGCCATCCACATTTTAATATATATTTTCCCAGTCTGATCTTCTACTGTCAACACCATCAATTTCAGCAGTGCTCCTTCCCCTATCTCTTTCAACATCAAAATGCAGTCCTTCCAATATCATTATTATCAACCTGAGCAAACTAAATGTGAAAAGGTGCCACTAATAGGACAGCTTTTGACATCACATCTTGAACCAGAATAAGCAAACAGGCAAGTCAAATCTTCAGGGTCAAGCTTTGAAGTCAATTTTCTGACCCGGGAAATCATGTTCTGTGACAGTGATGACAAACGTTGAGCACATGCCTTGTATAAATATGTCTATGAAAGTTGCATTACAAACATTCACAGTCATTGTTTCATTCTTGCTGAATGTAAAAGGGAAAATGTAAAATTTACACTTAAAATATCCATTGTTTGATAGAACATTTAAAAAAAAATATTCCAAGTTTAAAATTGGTTTTTCTTAAAAATAGGGCAAGAAAACAGAGGGGATTTAGCTTTCCTTTTAACTAATAAGACAGCGTATGTACTTTTAATTTTCAATTGACCTTAGATATGTAAAGATTTGGATAACTACTTAATGGAGAGAGCCCAAACTGTTTTTTTATTCAGACTCCTATGCTTAAAGCATTCTCTAGCAAGGCTTTATAGACACAGGACTGAAAAGTCATTGTTTATTGATTTCAAAATCTAACAGACTAATTATATATTTGTAGATGACTTGACAGATTTGCAAAACTGCTATATGATTTTATAATGGAACATGCTCTTGTTAATCTCCATCTATGGAGATAACTAGAGGGGGCTGACCTTTATCTCATATTTAAAACACAAGCAATAACTGAAATTCATTTTCAATTTATTTTCCAATCATATAAAAGGAAGGGGGGAAAGATTACTTTATTGAATCTTTTTAGCTGGTAAAAGGTTGGAAACTCACAGTCTTGATGCCTTCCAAGGAGCTACAGGGATGGTCTATAGGGAACAGACTTAATCGAATAAACTAATCTTTGCTGTGGAGATTAACTAGATGGCTACAGCAGTGGAGTAACAGCAGAATGCAAAGTATCAGCAGCACCATCAGATGCTGTAAAGGTGCTGTAGGCACTGGAAGAGGCTCCCCATTGGGTCTACCCTACTGATCCTGCAAATTTGGTAAACTTCATGGAAATTTAATAATGCTGCTGCATTGTGTTTGCCTGCTGAGCAAACAGCCTGGTGCTGGGAGGCACATGTGATAATTTACAAGTATTATTTTGGAAGCTACAGTAGCTGCTGCTACTTAAGCCTGGGGCTTTTACAGCTGAAGAGGGTATATACTGTGTACATCCTAAAGGTAAATAGTTTCTGGAGGTAAGGATGCGGTTCAAAGCGGATCCTGTCAGTTGGTAAACTGCATTACTTTGTAAACACATCTTTTCAAACACTGTTTGAGTCGCTAGGCCAGCACACATGTGAAGTACTTGTATTACGATCGGCTAGAATCAATTGTGTTCATCTCCCCTAAGTAACGTATTTCTGCATTTTCCTGATAGTTTGAATTGCAGCTCATTATTCTGGTTTTGTTTTTCCAGTCCTGGTATTTTAAAATCCAGAATTGATTCCAGTGGGTAATTATGGACTATACATTTGTGAAAAATGTGTGGATGGCACCTTAGGCATGGTAGTGAAAAAAGGACATATATAAGAGCAGGACCAATCCAGATTTCAAGCTCTACAATGAACATACTTAATAAAAAGAAACATTTCAAAAACAATTACTGCTACCTTTGGATGCAGTGAGTTGAAAGAAAACTCATCCCAGCAGCTTAAAAGTTTGCAGGATAAGCAGTAATAGTATCAACCAGCTGTGAAATGTCTGAGTATGTTAAGATATTAGTTTCGATTGGCCATCTCAAACATTATGTGTATTTGTTTGCTTATCACTACATCATGGTGCAATATTTAAAACAAAAAGTATTTGATTGTCATTGGCATTGAGGTTTACTCCTGGAGGTGGCCATCTTGGCCAGGGCCGCCCAGAGGATTCAGGGGGCCTGGGGCAAAGTAGGGGAGCTGCGGCGCTTGTACTCACCCAGCAGCACTGAAGGGTCCTCTGCCGCCAAAATGCCACCAAAGACCCGGAGTGACTGAAGGGCCCCCCACCACTGAAATGCCACCGAAGACCTGGACCACCACCAGGCCAGGGCTCACAGGGCCCCTGTGGGGCCTGGGGCAAATTGCCCCACTTGCCCCCCTCTCTGGACAGCCCTGATCTTGGCACAAGGTGTGACAGTGGTTGTGAATGAAACTGTAAACCAATTTTCAGTGTCTCAATAGAGTTCTAGAGGGCAGGAACTCAATCCTTCTCTTTGCCAACATCACCTAGCACTGTATAGATGCTACCAGAATGCAAATAATAAATATGAATTATAAAAACCATGACAATTATTTTTTGTAATTGTCAAACCATTCTTGAAGCAGGCTGGACTTTGGTTTAGAGACCCTTGCGTTGTACTCCCATATTGTCAATGCCACAAATTCCATCATTAGTCAGAAATATGGCAGCCTCTTACACTAAGCCTCTGTGCCAATTTCACTTAACCCCCCTGTAATACGACATTCAGATGCTTTTGAATCAGCTGCATGTGATCTTTTAGAGATGTGCTACAATATTTTATCCTACAGCATACCATGCTCCAGTGTTTGGGGTTCAGGTCTATTACTGTACAATGTTATGTACATACACATACTTACTTTTATAGAAGTGGCACAGTGTGACCTTTTATACACAAGACTGGAGAGAATCAATGCTTTTTTCAAAGTAGTCCCCCTTTAGGTAGCCTAAATAATCTGAACTAGAGACATCTCAGTGTCTAACAGCAGAAGGCCTTCTTAGTCTTCTCCATTCATGGGGAACCCAGCCTTATGGCCATGGCCTGAAATTATGGCAACAGATGCTGAAATCCACTGAATGCAACCTCCACCCACTCCCTGCAAGCCAAAAGATCATCTACGTAATGTGTGATTCATTCATCAACCACCTGTGGAATCAATCTTATCCAAATAAAATTGTCCATTGAGGAAAACTACCCAACTACAACAATCATTTGGGTGGAGAGGGAAATCCTATTTATGCTGTACTTTGCCATGCTGCACGTTTACCTGTTTGACCTCGGTCACACCTAAATCAAGAGAGGCAGATAGTGTCTGACCAATATAGGGCAAAATTAGACCAGTGAATGGTGGGACACCCCTTGGGATAGGAGTGGAGAGGATACGCATTAGTCTAAACTCTTCTAGTACTTCATTCTGCACCAGTCACAACAGAGAGTCCTGAAAACAAGGGTTAAAAGGGTTTGTACATGACCCAGATGTACCTCTCACTCCAGTTTGAAATGTACCGCTTATAGTAAACTAAGGTTATGGCATGCTCTTAAAGGCTCTGATACGGGATTTGGAGATCCACTATGCAAAGCCTTCCCATAAATTAGGTCCACCTATGCCAGGAGAAGTATGCTGGAGGAAATGGGAAGAATATTCCTTCCTACTGCCTTGAGGAAGATCTCACAGATGTGTGCTTGTGCTTAGTTTATGAGAAAGGGTGCGTGCTTTAGATATGCCTTTGAAAAATCTGTGTTACTTAATTTAACTATCATGAAGTCCTTGCTGGGTGAAACAGTTATCCAGAGGGTTTTCGGGTTTGGTGGAACCATGAGGAATGTTCAGTTGCTGCGGGGCAGCTGGCACTGATTTCAGGGCCTATGCAGCTGGATTGCAGTGTCCCATATGTGGTGCTGGATAGAGGATCTGCACCCCAAGAATGTGCCTCATGGTCTACAGTCAAAGACAGTATCTAAACTCAGACCCACCAAGCCTAAGAACAAATGGGATCCAGAGGTTGGATCTAAACATAGGAGCCTGGTAAGAACCCACCAGAGGGCCTCAGCCAGGGCTGTAAGTGCTATATAGAGACCTGACCAACTGAGGTGACTAATGAACTAGTTGACTGCAATACTCAGACTTGTAGGCTCATAGACTCTAGGACTGGAAGGGACCTCAACAGGTCATCGAGTCCAGTCCCCTGCCCTCACGGCAGGACCAAATACTGTCTAGAGCATCCCTAATAGACATTTATCTAACCTACTCTTAAATATCTCCAGAGATGGAGATTCCACAACTTCCCTAGGCAATCTATTCCAGTGTTTAACTATCCTGACAGTTAGGAACTTTTTCCTAATGTCCAATCTAAATCTCCCTTGCTGCAGTTTAAGCCCATTGCTTCTTGTTCTATCATTGGAGGCTAAGGTGAACAAGTTTTCTCCCTCCTCCTGATGACACCCTTTTAGATACCTGAAAACTGCTATCATGTCCCCTCTCAGTCTTCTCTTTTCCAAACTAAACAAACCCAATTCCTTCAGCCTTCCTTCATAGGTCGTGTTCTCAAGACCTTTAATCATTCTTGTTGCTCTTCTCTGGACTCTCTCCAATTTCTCCACATCTTTCTTGAAATGCGGTGCCCATAACTGGACACAATACTCCAGTTGAGGCCTAACCAGCACAGAGTAAAGCGGAAGAATGACTTCTCGTGTCTTGTTTACAACACACCTGTTAATGCATCCCAGAATCACGTTTGCTTTTTTTGCAACAGTATCACATGGTTGACTCATATTAAGCTTGTGGTCCACTATGACCTCTAGATCTCTTTCTGCCATACTCCTTCCTAGACAGTCTCTTCCCATTCTGTATGTGTGAAACTGATTGTTCCTTCCTAAGTGGAGCACTTTGCATTTATCTTTATTGAACTTCATCCTGTTTACCTCAGACCATTTCTCCAATTTGTCCAGATCATTTTGAATTTTGACCCTGTCCTCCAAAGCAGTTGCAATCCCTCCCAGTTTGGTATCATCTGCAAACTTAATAAGCGTACTTTCTATGCCAACATCTAAATCGTTGATGAAGATATTGAACAGAGCCGGTCCCAAAACAGACCCCTGCGGAACTCCACTTGTTATACCTTTCCAGCAGGATTGGGAGCCGTTAATAACTACTCTCTGAGTACGGTTATAGAAGTTCCATTTGGTGGACATCCATTCCTCAGGCCATTGTGTATAGGGAATGGTACTCCAAGGGAACCATGCAATGCAATCATCTGAACAGTCAGATGCCACAGTGACTGGAGAAATCAGTCAAATGGGGAACCAGAGAACACCAGGATGGACAGCTCTATTTCAGACAACAAACTGTGTCCAGAAAAGGAGGGTCTACTTGCCCTGTTGGTAGCCCAGATGGGAATGGATGCAGTCATTCTGCCAGAGAGACCTGAGTGCCTTTCACAAATGAAGAATTGACTCCCATTTTTTTAAACCTAAAGAAACACAGTAAAAGGGCCTGCCTTCTAGGGACAGGGACCACTTGACCCAGTGTCACGTATAGCCTGCTTGCAAGTCACTCAAAAGAGTTAATGTAGGTCTCACTACACCCAGAAGGAGTGTCACTTCTGATGTATTACTAATCCAAACTACCCAGGCATCTCCGTGGTCCCTGCTCCAGCCTGCACCAGAACACAACATGGTCCTGTGTCCAAAGAGAAGAAAACAAGGGGGAACAATAAGGAAAAGAGAGCAAGTTAAGTATCTCTGCAGAGATGGGAGGGAAGGAGAGGAGAAGGAACAGTCACTGGAGCAGCCCCTGGTACAGGTTGGCTGTGCTGCCCTTGTTGAACTGACAAATAAGGAGGAGGGCTGTGAGAACAAGAGGGCCCCTGCCTAAAGAGGAAGCAAGTAAGAAGGCAAGTATAACAGGGACAAGTAAACTCCACTAAGACGAGTCTCCACAGAGAAACTGGTCCGCTGGCCAGAAACAGAGCAGCTGCAACAAAGAAGCCCAGATCCCAGACATAAAAGGTGGGGGAAGGCATCACCACAAGGGCAGGGAGAGAGGAAAATAAAACCCAAACTGTCTTAAGAGCACAGAACCAGTGAAAGGAAAAATATAAGTAATGGTTTATAAAGGAATGGAACATAACTTCCAATGGCAGTGAAGCTAATTTTCCTCATAATGTCTCAAATAAGCTTTAATTTTGCCATTTAATCAGCATGGCCTAAATGGTTATGGCATTTTGAGTGGTTTGTGTTGGCTTATCAATAAGATCTTGTTTTTATTAGAAAATTAGGTTGTGTTAGAAAATGATCTAAAGGGTTAATCACATCCAGCTGCCACAAAGTTCCACACAACAGTTCTTGTCTGCATTGGCTGCAAGGTTGTATTTCCTATTAATATACCTTCTAGACTGGTTCTATAAGTGATGAATACCAAATTAATTTTCTCTCCTAGACCATGGAATTTGATGCTGATATCATACTGATGTAATCAAGTCTAGTTCCAAATCAGGAGAACGTTGGTGAAACAGTGACCAAACTGTGTGACATGCATTTCACTGGGAAACCTGAGCTATTTCTTACTGCATATCAACGGGGAACACAAGCAGGGCTGCCGAGAGCAGGTTCAGGCCCTGATGAAAAAAGAAAATTCAGGCTCCCCAGCAAGGATGGACCAGCTAAACAGGGCCAATGAAGCCAGGGAAGCAGGGCCCCAGGCCCCCTTCCGGACTGCCGGGCCCTGGGCCCCCTTCCGGACTACCAGGCCCCAGTAATTTGTACCAGCTTCCCCCCACCGCCCCTTATCCGCCCTGAACACAAGGATGGAAATTTCAATGCAACGCACATGAACCAGAAAAGAATTGTAAAGCAACAAACTCGAGCAATTCCAACAGAAGAATTTGGAGACAAGAAACAAACAATCAAAACTTGTGGAAGATGTGGAAAGAAACCCACCATTCCTGGGCAATATGCTGCTCACTGTCATCATTAGCATCATTTATTATTACAGTATCACTGAGGTGCTCCGTGTGAGAACAGAGCTCCATTGCACTAGACCGCTTACGAATACTCAGTAAGAGACAGTGTCTGCTTGAGTAGATTATGATCTAAAGAGACAAGAAAACAAAGAGTTTTATTAATTTCAATTTTACAGATACTGAGGCACAGAGACATTAAAACTGACTTCCTGAAAGTCACATAGGAAGTTCAGGGCAGAGTTGGACTAGAACCCACAAGGTAGGATTGTGTGCCACTTTAGGCAAATTTTCACAGCAGGTGGAAGTGTTACAAAGAGAAAAGGAACAGGCTAAAGGTTGATGTCCAGAGTAGTCACTGTTTGGAACTGCCAGTTTCTGATCCTGAGTGGAGAGAACAGCAATAAAACCCGAGAGAGGAAGATAAAGTTACTTGGTGAAAAAGCTTTTGTTCCAATCACCCAGGTCTCCCTGTGCTCCCAGCTTCACATCATCACACAGCTGGCTACTGCTGCGTCAACTAGGTTTCCAAAAGGGCCACTTTGGGCCTCTTCTCACAACTGCTTCCAGTTGCTCAAGTCGCCTGAAGCCATATCAGAGCTGGATCAGGGCTCCCCCCTTCACTTTTGCCACTATATTTCTGCATCCATCTGCATCCCCAGCCAGGTCTCTGAATACCTTAATAACTGAGATAGGGAATCTGCTACATCTGTCTCCTGTGCTCCATGTAGATAGCTCTGACTTCAGCTGATGTGAACTCTTCCCCTCTACCCTCACTTGAAGAATCAAACTTTCCCAAGGGCTGCACCTCATTGGCCACTGGGTCCTTGGGGATCAGAGGACTGTCAGTGGGGTTCAGCCTGAAAAGTGGCAGCATCACATAAGCTCTGAAGCCACTCTTGGTCCATAACCCTCTCAGCTTGTAGGAGAGTGTGCTTGTGTTTGCTGGCCTGAAAGCCCTACTCCAGAAGGGTTTCTGTTTAGGTATTAAAGTACTAATGTGCCCCCGACTCCAACCATCACCATAGTATCTGAGCAATCCCCACCTATTTAAAAATGGAAAGAACAGGTGTGACTGACTGAATCCCAATTCTTTCGACAGCCACAGACACTTCTGGTTCCAGACAGTATCGCTGTGAGCTTTCCAGCTGGCTGCTGCTGCTACCAGTCAATTGGCTTGTCTGGGAAGGAGTGAGGGATTGCTCTTGCTCGTTGATGATTGGCCTATTATCCCCTGGGGAGGAAGCACGGACTAATGTGGAAGATTAGCAGGCTCTGGATGAGGCACTCACAAGCCCCCCACCCTACTGTAGTCATGCCTGGGCCAAGAGTTCGCCTGGAAGGGAATTCTGAATCCCACACATCTCCTGCCAGGTTCAGGGAAGTAGAATCCCCATGGAGGCAAGGATCTGCACTTTAGTCATGGTGACAAGTACTATGCTTATTCTGTGCAATTCCACACTGCTAGCTTGGCTGAAATAAATAGATGTGGGTTTCCTTTAAGGGCCAAAAATCTCTAAGCCCATTTACTCTCATTCAATACAAAAGTCAGACTTTTTTCTGCAGCATAGGACACATCTTTCCAGTAGGCAGATTTCCATCAGTCCCCCAAGCACACAAGTAACAGAGCTATCCTTGAGTGGAGAACACAGCACACCCTTGCTGATATTGTTCTAATTGTCCAGCAATGATCAAAGCTCACTCTCTCCACCAGAACTATGCTATTTTCATAACATAACGATACCCTCTTATCAATATGGAACCTGAATAGCACACATGACAGCACAAAGTTCTAATTCAGGGATGGGCAAACTTTTTGGCCTGAGGGAACATCTGGGAATAGAAATTGTGTGGTGGGCCATGAATACTCACAAAGTTGAGGTTGGGGTGTGAGAAGGGTTGAGGGATCCAGGCTGGGGCCAGAAACGAGGAGTTCAGGGGGCGAGGCAGGGGTGAGGGCTTTGGCTGGGTGCTGAGGATGAGGAGTTTGTGGTGCAGGAGGGTGTTCCAGGCTGGGACAAAGGGGTTCAGAGGGCAGGAGGGGGAATCAGGGCTGGGGCAGAGAGTTGAGGTGCAGAAAGGGGGGCAGGCTTCAGCTGGGGGTGCGGGCTCTGGGGTGGGGCTGGGGATGAGGGGTTTGGGGTGCAAGAGGGTGATCTGGGCTGGGACCGAGGGATTTGGAGGGCAGAAAGGGGATCAGGGCTGGGGCAGGGGTTTGGGGTGTGGAAGGAGGCTCAGGGGTGCAGGTTCCAGGCAGCACTTATCTCAAGTCTCTTCTCCGGTTCTCATGCGACAGCACAGCCAGGCGGCTCTGATTGCTGCTCCATCTGCAGGCCTCGCCCCTGCAGCTCTCATTGGCCATGGTTCCTGGCCAATGTGATCTTCAGGGGTGATGCTTGGGATAGGGGCAGCATACAGAGCAGAGCCTTCTGTACAGAGTAGGAGCCAGAGAGGGGCCATGCTGCTGCTTCCAGGAGCTGCGTGGCATGGCCCCCGACCCTGCTCCCTGGCTGGAATGCCAGAGTGAGGCAAGCCCCAGACCCCATTCCCCAGTGGGAGCTCAAAGGCTGGATTAAAACGGCTGATGATCCAGATCTGGCCTGCAGGCCGTAGTTTGCCCACCCCTGCTGTAACTGAAGCTGTATAAAGTCTGATCTTGTAATTGAGTTTAGAAAAATGGGAAATATGAGTGGCTTTTATGATGAAGAACTTTAAGAAGAATGAACAATGGGCAATAGTCATGTTTCTTCGGTGTAACTTATGCGGCCTAGTGAATAGGGCAGACACTAGGAGTCGGGAGATGTATGTTCTAATTCCAGCTCTGTCAATCATGTCACCCCTTTGTCTTTCTTATCTACCTTGTGGTAAGATCTTTGGGGCAGGAACCGTCTCTTACTATATCTTGGTACAGCATCTCTATATCTTGGTACAACATCTAGACAATGGGACCCTGATTGGGGCCTTTTGGTGCTACTGCAGTATAAATAATTAGTAGCTGAAAGCCCATGCTGTCTCATGGGCATGGCAGTTTGACAAAGTAATTCACCATCTGTTCAGTCTCCATACAACAAATAAAATTGTTGAATGCAAATTGGCTATAGAGTAGGGATGGTGATTGGTTGAGCTACCTCTGATATCACAATGGACTCTTGTCATAGCCTATACACATGCCCTCATGGGTATAATTTGTAAATCTAAAATGGCTAGAAACTTAAAAATTGGATGGTAACGGATCAGAAATTCCCAGGATGATTGAATCTGATGGTATTCTGAACAAAAAGAGCTTTCAACCAAGCTTGTAGCTGTTTCTATCACTTCACACTGACTCAACAGACATTCTATGTTTCCGATTGACAGTCTTGGAATCTTATTATATAGATAATAATTATTCCACTGACTTCACTGCAATTATACTAGGAACAAATCTGGCCCTTTGTACAATATATAAACCTTCCAGATGTATTTTCAAATTGCAAGTACTTTCTGCAATAGAGAACTACATTCTGCCTATGCATAAAGAAATTGGCAAAGACAAAAACAGGCTGGTAAATCTCATGTAAATAATTTTTACACCTATATTTTATTATCGACAATTATTTCCAAATCTTTAGGAACTTCTTAAAGAAAATTTTCTTATACACAAGAGAGAGCGATGAAGTAAAATCCAGGTCCATTTGAACTGAGTGTCAAAACTCTTGACTATAATGGGCTCAGGATTTCACCTTTGAAGTGTAATACATCATCTCTAAAGGAGAAAAAAGAAACCAAAATATAAAGCTAAATAATCATCTTTGCTAATATGGACTCTATAGATAACAAACATGTAAATCATTTTAAAAACCTCTCCTTTAATTTTCCTAAGGTAGAATGTCCTTCTCATTTTATTGAGCTAGCAAAAACACAATTACAACCATTCATTTGGAATTTTAAAATATATTAGATCTTTTGCCACCCAGTAGTTTGGTTTAGAAATTGCTTACTCTAAATTATACCCTCAATAACAAAAAGTAATATAGGCGAGTAGAACCTTATGTATTGTGTAGGTAGATAGAACTGTATTTGCTGCATATTTTATTCAAATTCATAATTGGAATTCAAATTGTATATTGAAATGCTCTCTTTTATGTGGGTTTTTTTTGATCTTCAAATTATAAAAGGGTAAGAAAATTATATGACAAAAACTTAAGAGCAAGATCTGAATATACACATAAGTGTTTTTTTTCCTCCTCACTATTTTAGCCCTTCAACAGGTATTAGCTGAAGTGGGCTTTACTGTCTATTTTATAGACATTCCGGTAGAAAATGGAACATTTAAATATGCAAGCTTTAGCTAATCCCCCAACTCACAGCCTATGAACTTTGTAGGATTATCGCTTATTATAGTGCTGTTAGAACTGATACAAAATTTCAGTTTGAGATTAAACACTGGAATTTCTAAATACGTATCTTTCTGCATTTTCTGTTCAAATATTTTAAAATATCCCTGTAACTGTCTCAAACAACATCTGGCATAGAATTCTACCATTTATAGGTTTGCATAGTAATAATGTATTCTTTAAACATTATACATCAGCACTTAAAGCTACAATTTTTTTCAATCTTATGCAGCATACTAGACAGAGGAAAACACTGCTACCTTAGATTTGTTATAGGTCTCATTGTATGTAACAAGACTATTTTTTTTATTTTTCTATTAATCGCTGTAATACTGCTGTGTTAAATGTTTGTGCCCCCAATGTACTGTTATATTTCTACAATATTTCTAGTTAGGTATCCAGTCCATTGAGGGAACCAACTTCATTTGCATCCATTGGCAATGCTAAACCACTAAACCTAACAGATGGGAATCTAATTGCAGACCTGTTGTCTGGACACTGTTAACAAATGCAGAACTAGCAACATACAGGGGGTTTTGGTATTGAATTTGGGCTGGCAGCAGGGGAACTCCTGCTAATTACCAACATCTGAATTTCTTGTTTAATGAAGGATAATGCAAAACTAGAGGTACTTAAATCAGTAAAGATTGAGAACTGGTCAGAAAAAAATCACAGATACTAGATCACCCAAGGAACTGAAGACTAACTTTTTATAGCTTTGATTAAAATTTGGACAAGGAGCCCATACTTAATATATATTGTAAGAGTTCATTTCTGTAAAATGGCTTATACGTGAGAAAATGAAATAGCATTTGAAAATTGGACCATGTAAGGATTATTCAGCTTGAAAACTGCAAACAAAGATACTTGATCATACTGTGAAACTTCCATTGTGAACATTGTAGTAAATAGTATACTAATATAGGATTTAGTACACAATGGGAATATTGCCTTTAAAACGACTGCAAACCTAGGCCCAATCTCCAGTTTTGGTCTGAGCCTGAGAAGTAACAGAGCTGTGATAGTTTGTAGAATGCTCTGAAATTATCAAGTTATGTAAAGCATTTTGTCTGCTCAAAAAGTGTACAACTGCACTTACCATAGAAACTTAGAAATGTGGGGCTGGAAGAGACTTCAAGAGATCATCAAGTCCAGCCCCGTCTTGAAGCAGGACCTAGTACGCCCAGACCATCCAACCTGTTTGTCCAACCTGTTCTTAAAAACCTCCAACGATGGGGATTCTACTTCCTCCTTCGGAAGCCTATTCCAGAGCTAAATTACCCTTATTGTTAGAAAAAATGTCTTAGTGTCTAACTGAAATCTCCCTTGCTGCAGATAAAGCCCAATACTTCTTGTCCTACCTTCAGTGGACATGGGCACCAATTGATCCCTGTCCTCTTTATAACAACACTTAGCATACTTGAAGACTGTAATTAGGCCCCCATGGAACGTCTTTCCCCTTTTCCCTCACTCACCAAAAAAGAGCTCAAAGAGAAACAAAGACTATTGTTGCAGTGGTACAAACTTTCCAGCATACTCTTGCTCATTTTATACTGTTAAACTTGGATACTGATGTTTGATTATATTACTTAATTTGACTGATTCTCTTGAGATTTGCAACTTTACATTTTCACAATGGGCTTCACTGTCTTATTGGTATAAATAAACACCTGCCTTCCTTCATATCTTTCTAAGTCAGAAGGACTGAGAACAAAACAAGGCTTAAACTCCATCTCCAATTTATAGTTCATATGTTCCTTATTAAAGAGGACTTCTAGAACCTGGAAAACTGTAGTTCATTGTACTATGGAAGAAAATGCCTTTAACCAAGTGAATTTACTTTCACTCTTAAGTTAAATTTTGGTAGATAACAGGTAATAGGGCCTAACAAAAGAATAATACAGAGCTGGCATTTAACAAATCCAGCAATCTAGTAATATTTTTCCCACTGTGGAGGAAAAGAAAAAGATTGTTTCTGTGGAATTACTAACTACATCAGAAGGACTGGACTGCACTGACTGACTCCTACAGTATGGAGGAAGAGCCCGATCATGATTCCATTGAACTCAACGTTAACACAATAGAACCCAAATTGTGCCTTAATGTGCAGGATTCCACATTCTGTGTTGTAGTGTGAAAAATAAAGCTGCCATTCCATACACAGTCTGGTATGGAATAGGTTTGGGGACAATGACCTCACTTCCTCCTTTGCCCTCCCCCTGAGGGGGATTTATTTTGGCTAAATACATGACTAGACCTAAAAAAAGAGAATACAAAGTAGTTAACTATTTGCACATTTCTGCTTTGGATTGAAGAATCACATATTAAAATATTATATCAGTTGCTATTCAACTTCACCATATCTCTTAAATAACATTTCAGCCACCTATGTGATACTTTCTTACCAAACACTTTCTAAAACGACATAAAAACAGTAGTGAGTAGTAGTATGTTTCAGTCCACAAGTATACTAACTTTTCAGAAAATCCCATTTTGCCATAAATTAGTTTTATTCTTAAAATCCATTTTTCTTAAGTACCAAGGTTTTGCCGAGGACTGTTCAGCCAAAATATCATCAGAGAGGAGCCGGACAACATACAAAACAGTTCACTCTTACAACAGACCCATACAGCATAGTCCTGACCCAGAGCCCACTGAAGACAATGGAAAGACTGATTGGATCAGACCACACACCACCAAAATCTTTTGCTGCCATTTTTTTTAAAAATTGGGACCAATTTTGCTTTATGGTAAATAACACATCATAATTCATTATATGGCCACAAATTCTAAGGGCCTATGGATTAATTCATAAAAGTAAATCATATTTCTCTGGACCACTGAAACTGTACAATACAGTAGAAAAATTGGAAAAAAGAAAAGGAATTAAATATTCAACATTGTTCTACTTCCATTTCCTTTTTCATTTAGATGCTATTGTATACAAATTTACCAAACATGTTTTATACTAATCTTCACTGAAAAGCTGTAACACTACCAAGTTAAGTTATTTAACACAAGATGTGTTCATTTATCCTGATTAAATAGTTGAGAGGTTAATGTTTTTGAATGAATTCACATTGTGAGGTATATATGATGGAGTGGGGGACAGACTAGATTACCAAAATGATCATTAACATTTGCCAGAATCCATTCATTATATATATTTTCTACCAAAAATTGTGTTTCGTTTAACTAATATTAGTTGTGATTCGTACACCTTGGTGAGAATCCAAGAAAAATAAACTCTTTATTAGAATTGAGACATTTTTGCTTCTTTGTTCTTGTGGTTAAACTCCCTATCCTCAGCTGTGATTTTACTCTTCCATTTTTATATTTCCTCAATTGCTTTTAAAAGTAATCCATTTTTTTTATCACCCCATTTTAAACTAAGGCATGCTGTGTGCATTTGAGTGATGAAGATGAGGAGGATTGGAGGTGTTTGGCTTTGTAATTTCATCCTTGAATTTTGTGATTACTAACAGGACAACTTTTTTAATTTGCTCTTTTGTCTCGATTCCCCTGGCTGACAATCTGCTCTGTGAGCTAGGCTTTTTAATCAATCACCTAGATAATCAAATGTCACTGGCTATCTGCTCCATGTAATTACTTTTGCAATTAAAAATCAACCTCAAGTTGCCTCATCTAATTAGAGGGATGGGCAGATTTTCATCTAGATTGATTTTTTAATAAATATTGACTTAAAATGCCATAATCTCATCATATTCTTTCATTTTCTTTGTACCAAAAATCAAACAAATGGAAGAATTAACAAGCAGAAGGATTCATAGGACTTGAAAAGGCTTTTGCTAGTTCAGACATACAAAATTGTGCTATACAGAAGCCTCGCTTATCTCAGCCTAATAATAACGCTTAAAAGCTCCTACCTTTTATTAGAAAAAAGAACAAAGCAGCTGTACCATTATATATTTCACTTTCTAAAGTTATTCAAATTAAACTAAAAACTCTGAACAGTATAATTACTTAGCCTGTCACAGAAAATTGTGTGAATTACTCTGTAAATGTTACAAAAACTGTTGACTTCAAATTAAAATAATAGCAATAATAATATCAGCAATTCATTTTCCTCCAGCTCTGTTTAGAAGTCCTTCTCATCCCACATCCCATGTGATTTGATTTGAGGATCTCTTTAAACCAACTTGTTTCTTTTCATATTGGAAATGGAACACATGCCATTACTTTTATGTTGTAAGAGTAGATATTGAACAACATGAAAAATTAGATTGTGGTAAGAATCACCTAAGGAAGCAGAAGCTGTGCTCCAAGAAGAGTGGTTCAGTTGTGTATACAGGGCAGCAATTATATTTTAATCTCCAGAAATACTTAGAGATCTGGTGGTTCGTGCCCAAGAACAGGATTTCAGTTCCAGCCCCAATTCTGCCACAGACTCACTGCTCTCAGACAGCACTATGTAATTACTACATGTAATTGTTTAAAAAGTGCAAATTTTAGGAACAGCCCTGCATCGTGGGTGGTGCAAAAGTGAACCACCTCAGCAAGAGAACCAGAGCTCAATTAGCTTCTAGGGGCCCGATACTTCCCAAGGCTCCTTGGAGTGCTTGGTGATTTTACCCCTGCTATACCACTTCATGTTCTCTTGTGTGGATTGGGACAGTGGCCCCACCTCCTTCCCACTACTCTTTGGGGCAGTTAGCTTGTCAGGGGCAGTCGCTTTGCTCAGGAAAGTGCAGGAGCTCAAATTGTTGCTGGTCACTACATCCTCTCGTAGTCCTTACTCTCCCTTGTACACTTGTAGAGGGTCCCTCCACAATCTCACTCTGTATTTGAATAGACAGTTGGGTTGGAGAGATGGTTCTGTGTGCCATGGCACAGCTCCAATAGAGGAGGAAAATTTCTGCCAACACCAATCTGTAATATATGGGTATTACATTTTCATTTACTGGGGTTTCACTTAATCATTCCTAGTTACCCCTAGGTAAGTCATGTCTCCTGACAGTAATACAAGTGTGCACCTTAATGATCAAAAGCTATTGAGTGTCTATCTAAATCTTTGGGAACAGGCTCAAGTCATGCTGGCTTGTTCAAATTGTGTTGGTGACACAAGATGCCTTAGATACCTCTTATTACAGTCACCACATATAACTGCTCTTTCACCCTCTGCTTCTTGACCCCAACCTCTTTCCTGGAACTCTGTAGTAAGTACTATAAATGGTACCACCACTGTAATCTATAGTAATTAAAGAACACCTTGTATGACTTGCTAAAATAACTATTAATTTCACAATTGCTGCCATATGGTTGTATACCAGGAGTAAAACATGTCCATTAGGTGCAGTCATACCATTTCCATTGCCATAATGTTTAAGCATTACCTCACAAAATTAAAAGTAGAAGTGCAGTATTTTTCTTAATCAGGGAGTGTATTACTCTGTAGCCTTTGCCCAGCAAGGGTAAGACTTTCACTCTAAACCAGGAGAACAGGAACCATCAGATGCTAAACAGGATAAGAAAGGGGAATAAAATACATATCCGGTTCCTTTACACTGTATGTACATAAGTTCTAGATGATCTCTTAGTTCTTTCTGGCCTTACATTCTGTGACTCAAAGTCACTAACTATAAAATCATGGCTGCCGTTCTGATGACAATTTCACAAGCAGTGCATTACAAATTAAAAAACCCACTTTTTTGTACCGAACAATGCAGTACGAGGAGCTATGACTACATTTACCTTAGCCAGCTACAAAATAAAACCACTGATAATTACAGCGGGGAGTGGAGAAATTACAATTCCATCTCAGGCTCAGAATCAGCTGTGATAATAATACATTTAGATGTGAATTAGAAAGAGACAACTGTGCTAGCAGTTGCAGCTGTATAGTGGCCAGGTACCTTCTTTCCTATCCGTCTATTCATATAGAGCTGTTTAATTTCTTTGAATATACCCGTTTCTCTTTTTTCCACTGTGGTAATGTAAGGCCAGTGGTAGAACCAATGGCATGCCGCTACGCTGTGGGACTCCACATGACCCGAATCATGGAGCCTCCTCCTGTGGAGGCCTGCCTAATATAGCACATTGGATTGTTTTGGATGGGACAGTGGCAATGCCAGCAGGTCCCAACCTGCACAGTTCTGCTGGCCACAAACCTTCAAACATGCGGGGAAGGACAGACAGATGTTGCACTGTTAATATGGCTTATGGACTGAACTAGCCGTCACGGAACTGATGTGCAAGTGCCCCACATCCTGTTGTCAGAAAGCAGGCAAGGAGAAATCTGGATCCATTCCTCCAAACCCCTGCACTTTTCAACAGCGCAAAGCCCGTTTACAAAGGCTTTGCACAAGGGTTGAATATTTCACCCTGTGAAAGTACTTTGGGGTGATAAGAACTATATACCATAGGTGTAAGGTATTATTATTATTATTAATGGATAGGGACTTCCCCTGACATTTCATTCCCTCAAGCTACATCATTTCTAAATGTTGTCAAAGAGGAAATCTCACCTATACTTGTCTTATTTTTCATCTGTACTTAAATGACAACGTCGTGGTGTGATATGTCAGCTGTTTTCCGCACCACTCTTGCTGATGCTCTAGAAGAATGCTCCTGTCAAAAGCTTGCCTCAAATCTGCAGTCTAGCTGCATGCAAAAATGCGGAAAGGATCTGACCTAAAGGAGTGTTTTTGAATAGCCAGAGCAAATGAATCTTGAGAAGTCGAGATCAATACAGACCTATGGTGTAGTCATCCAGGCAGGGTTCCAATACTGGTATTATATTTACCCACCCATATCTTTTATCTTTAGAAAAGAGGCAAAAGGGAAAATTTTCAAAACCAAACATAGGACCCTAAGTCCTATTTTCAAAAGAGCAGTAGGGACCCTAGAATTATGACTACTTGACAAAAAAGTCCTGCTGCAGCAAGAGTCAAAGTCTGGGTTGATTTACTCAGCGTTGTGTTATGGGACTTAAAACAGCAGAGTAGACATTTGGGCTCAGGCTGGAGCCTGGGCTCTGAGTCCCTGTGAGGATGGTAGGTCTCAGTGTCCCAGGAACCTGAGTCAGTTGATTGGCTCTGAAACTCACTGCTACACTTTTTGCAGTGTAGACATACCCTAAGTCCCATTGACTCAAATGCCTAAGTCACTTTTCATAATAAAATGTAGGCTCCTAAACCACTTGTTTGCATCTGAAAATTTTATTCTTAGGCTTCTAATGCCCAGATTTTTTAATGTATTTAGATGCCTAAACTATAATCAGTAGAAGTTAGATCCCGAATATCTTTAAATATCTTATCCTTAAGTGCTCAAACTCAGTTTTGAAACTGGAACTTAGGATTTTAAGACACTTAGATTCTTTTGAAAAAAATTCAATGCTTCAACTATCAATGGAAGAAAACTCTGGCAGCTGTGAAATGGGTATAATACATCATTACTTCAGAGGAGTGCTGTAGAGTTAAATTAATTAGCTCTGCAGAACAATTTGAGATCCTTCGATAAAAAATGTATACAAGTTGCAAAGCATCATTATCTCTGACACAATTTGGCCCTTGACAATTTATCAGGAGCACACTTTGAGCTTGCCACAATATATAAAGCATTTGGTTCCTCAGAAAACTGATGATAATGTGGGTGTTTGTAAAGTACTTATCCTTCTTGCATTCAGCGATAATACTGTAATTTTTTTCTCTACAAGGCTGCCTTCTGATATAATACATTTATGGCAACAGAGAAAAGGCAGATTACAAATTGTTTTACATTCTGTGGTATAAAATTTCTAGTTATATTAGCATTTTGAGGAGGATTTATTTGGAGATTGAGGATTAATTCCCACAAAATCATCATACAAATTTCAAAATGTCAACTACTTTAGTAGAGCTTATGATTTTATCATCTTATTTTGACAGGCAACTGTGTAAAACAACAACTGTATAGAGACAGCATAGAAATAAAGAAAGGTAGGATAAATAAAGACAGAATGATCCTCACAGGTTTCCTGATCAGCTGTCTCTTTATTCTGATTACTTGTAGGACAGAGCAGTAATAGACATTTTCCTTTGCACAAAATAATAAGAGCAGTACTTATCGCTTGTTGCCTATAGCTAGTGGCAAAAGGAAATTAGAAAAGTCCAATGAAGCTGAGTAGTAATTAATCATCATACAGTCGGGCCTGTCAAATCAGAGGGCTCCTTCCAGCTGATAATGCTGCCCAGCACAATTGAGACTGATAGAAATTAGAATTCTTTTTCCTCTGGCAAAAAACAAAAAGACTAGAGTTAGCACAAATGTGGCCAACTGTTCACTTTAATGACTGCCTGACCCATTTATTGTTGATGTTTGCATCAAGTTTAACTCAAACCAAAATTGAAGAAACATCATTCATTCCTTGAGGCAAAGAAAAATCATAACTATATTGTTTTAAGTTGTTTTCTTTTAACGCAAATGTCTAAGCCTGGGTTAGATGAGAAAAAAATTAAAGTTCCCTTCTATTGATCAAGTTTGCTGTTTTCCCCAGTGAGAAGGCTAAAAACATTTACTGGGTCTGTAATAGAGCATTTGCACTCCTTGATATCCACTGAAATAAATATATTACGTTACATGGGAACCAGGGAATGGTTTTTTTTTTGTAGAGAGAATAAAGGTGACCTCGACATTGTCAAGAAGGTCTTAGTGCAATGAGTGGAATTTGAGGTTTCAGATCTGATCTTGCTCTCATTGAAGCCAGTAGGAGTTTTGCCACTAATGTTAAAAGAAACAGTATCAGACCTTTGCTTCTTAAAGGGGCTCAGCTGACTCAGAGCCCTATCAGCCACGAGATACACAGTATATCCCAAAAGCCTGTGTAGGTTGATTGTGCACCGCCCAGCCTACTCAGGAGAAGGTCATCTGGCTGGACAGGGATCAAAGAATGTCAGACACCTGCTGTGTAGGCAGGCAAGGAGAAACTGCTCAGGGAGAAGGGATTCATGTAAATAATGATCCCTCTCATCTCCAGGCAACTGAGGTTCCTTTCTCGGTCTCCTGCAAAGTCTCTGCAGGGTGTAGAAAGAGAAAGTAAGCCAGGACCTTAGTACCTCTTTAGAAAAAACAAACCCAAACTTCTTACCTGTCATTGGGGTTGATAGTCCTGCTCATCACTAATCCAATGGGAAGTTTGGAGAATTTCTTCACTCACCAAGAGGGGGTGAGGGTGAGTGGGTGGGTAAGGTGCAAACCCTACTGTTCTTGGCCAGGGCCTCCCAATGAAGGTGTGTGTTGGGGATAGTTATGAGAGGGAAACAGGCTCCTTCCTTCTTTACCCTTCCCATCATCATTGTAGGAAGTGGTAATTTTAATCTTCTCCTAGTCTACCCTCTTCTTTCCCACTTGGCGGCCTGTCCATCAGCATATTTCTGGTCATATTCAACAGCTCCTTTAATTTTTTTTTCCATAGCTGCCTGCCTGTAATCCATGGAGGAACTGACATCCCAAGCCAATGAGGTTGGCAGTGCATATGCTTAGTACTTCCTCTAAAGTAATTTGTAAGTCCCATACTGCCATATGGTTGATTCACTGATCAATATTTTTGGGAAGTCATTAATTTTGAAATGTATACTGTGACAAAGTTCCTCCTCTACCTTGGTGGATCCTGCGCTTATTGGCAGATTTGCTCACCTTAGTGATCTTCCCCACAGTCTGGATCAACTCCTCCTGTGTCCAATCAGGAGTTGGGAGGTTTGGGGGGAACCTGGGCCCGCCCTCTACTCCAGGTTCCAGCCCAGGGCCCTGTGGATTGCAGCTGTCTATAGTGCCTCTTGTAACAGCTGCACAACAGCTACAACTCCCTGGGCTACTTCCCCATGGCCTCCTCCAAACACCTTCTTTATCCTCGCCACAGGACCTTCCTCCTGGTGTCTGATAATGCTTGTACTCCTTAGTCCTCCAGCAGCACACCCTCTCACTCTCAGCTCCTTACACACACTTCCTCTCCTCTGGCTCCTCCTCACCTGACTGGAGTGAGCGCCTTTTTATACCCAGGTGCCCTGATTAGCCTGCCTTGATTGGCTGCAGGTGATCTAATCAGCCTGTCTGCCTTAATGGGTTCTAGCAGGTTCCTGATTACTCTAGTGCAGCCCCTGCTCTGGTCACTCAGGGAACAGAAAACTACTCATCCAGTGACCAGTATATTTGTCCTCTACCAGACTCCTGTACCCCACTGATCTGGGTCTGTCACAATACATTTCAAGGATGTTGAATCTCTCTCTCTCTCTCTCTCTCTCTCTCTCTCTCTCTCTCTCTCTCACTCACACACACACATGTGCATAAGCAAGGGAAATGAGCTGGTCGTATGGCTAAAAGGAAATATTCATACACATTTATGAAATATTAGTGGAGTTGGTTGGAAATTGTTAATGTCCCATTAAAAATGGATGACAGTTTCAGTAAAAAAAAATTTAATCAAACATTTTCTCTCTCTCTCTTTTTTTTTTTGTTACTGAAATTGATTTTAAAACCCTGACATTTTTGAAAGTTTATCAAGGAGAGTGAAAATTTTCAATTTGTTTGCCTTTTTTCTGATTTTTTTTTAAAGCTACAGTACATCTACATATTATTTACTATTTTACTTTGGTTCCACAGGAATTGTAATTGGGTGGCACAGAGCAAGTTTCAACCCCTTGGCTTCACAATCAACTACCTTTTTTCCCTAGAAGTTGTATATACTATCTTTCTTCATTAAAATTGCTTCTTGCAAGAATTCTATGCATGCACAATTGGGACTGTGAACCTGGACAAAAACAAGTATCCCCAACTCCCATTCAATCAACAGCAGTCGAAGCTGTTCAGGACCATGCATGTCTGGGCTTGTAAACTGAATAAGACAGTTTATAGCGTCCAAAAAATGTTAAACAAAATTTGATTTAAAACCTGTGGATTCATCTATTTCTTAAGATGAAACTACAGCTAAATGGATAATTTCCTTGACCAATTTCATATTTTTTCTGTCTGTTAAAAGATCATGAAATTCTTGAATGTATCTTTTATTTTAACTTACTCATGAATTTCTTCAGCAAATATACCTTGTTCTGCAGATCTTTCATAAAAATATCTATTGAAAAGATTTAACATTTGTTGTATTGTATCTGTTCTTGTATTGCAATCTGTGAATTTTACAATCCAGTGTACAATTCAAAACTTGAGTTTGCTGGGTATATGCTTCTTATGCTAGTAAAGCTCAAGTGCTCAAATGTTCACGGGACATGAACATGAAATGGTTGGCTAGGATTTCCAAAGGAGCTTAAGGGAGTTATTATATGATTCGGTGGGAATTCAACATAGACCTAAAAGCTGTTGTAAACATGTCAAATTGAAATTTGTTTTGTATTTGGATAACCATTCACAGAAATCGTTTCCCAGTCTTCTCTCTGGCCTAGTTGAAACAGTTTAAAATGCTCTACAGGTTCAATGAGGCACATGGGCAAAAGTCAAATGTCGAAGTATAATAAGGCAAACCATGAAAAAATTTGAAGAGAAACTAGCTAATGACACAAAAATCAAACAGCAATTTTTTTAAAAAAGTACATCAGAAGCAGGAAGTTTGCCAGCCAGACAACGGGGCCACTGGATGATTGAGGTGCTAAAGGAGCACTCAAGGAAGACAAGGCTGTTGCAGAGAAGCTAAAGGAATTCTTTCCATCAGTCCTCACTGCAGAGGATATGGGAAAGATCCCCACCCCTGAGTCTTTTTTTTTAGGTGACAAATCTGAGGTACTGTCCCAGACTGAGGTATCAATAAATGAAATTTTGAAAAAAAAATGATAAATTAAACTATAAGAAGACACCAGGACCAGATGATATTCACCCTAGAGTTCTGAAGGAACTCAAATATGAAACTGCAGAACTTCTAACTGTGATGTGTAACCTATTATTTAAATCAGCCTCTGTACAAGATTACTGGAGGTTAGCTAATGTAATGCCTATTTTTAAAAAATAGTCCAGAAGCAATTCTGGAAATTACGGCTGTGAAGACTAATTTCAGGACCAGGCAATTTGCTTGAAACTATAGAAAAGAACAGAATTATAAAACACACAGATAAACACGATATGTTGGGGAAGCATCAACATGCTTTTGTAAAGGGAAATCAAGCCTCACCCCAATCTATTAGAATTCTTCAAGGGGACTTTCAGAAAACCTTTAACCAGGTCCCTCACCAAAAGCTCTTAAGCAAAGTAAGTTATCATGAGATATGCGGGAAGGTCTTCTCATAGATCAGTAACTGGTTAAAAGATAGGAAATGAAGGGTAGGAATAAATGGTCAGTTTTCACAATCGACAAAGGTGAATTACAGGACCCCCAAATATCTGTACTGTTCAATATATTCATAAATGAGCTGGAAAAGGGAGTGAACAATGAGATGGCAAAAATTGAAGACAATACTAAATTACTCAAGGTAGTTAAGTCCAAAGTCGACTGTGAAGAGCTACAAAAGGATCTCACAAAACTGAGAGACTGGACAACAAAAAGGCAAATGAAATTCAATTTTGATAAGTGCAAAGTAACGCACATTGGAAATTATAATCTTAAGTATACATACAAAATAATGTGGTGTAAATTAGCTGTTACCCCTCAAGAAGAAACTTGGAGTTATTGTGATTAGCTCTCTGAAAACATCGACTCAATATACAGCGGAAGTAAAAAAAAGCTAATGGAATGTTAGAAACCAATAAGAAAGGGATAGATAATAAACCTGAAAATACAATGCCAATATATAAATCCACGGGGCAACCAAAACTCCAGTCCCACACCTTGAATACTGCATGCAGTTTTGGTTGCCCCATCTCAAAAATATATATTAGAATTTAAAAAAGTATAGAGAAGAGCGACAAAAATCATTAGGGGTATGGAACCACTTCCATAGAAAAAAGACTGGAACTTTTCAGTTTGGAAAAGACACAAATAAGGAAGAATATGATAGATGTCTCTAAAATCATGAATGGTGTGGAGAAGGTGGATAGGAAAATGTTATTTTATTTACCCCTTCATATAACACATAAATCAGGGGTCACTCGATGAAATGAACAGGCAGTCAACCTGTGGAATTTGTTGAAGGCCAAAAGTGTAACTGGATTAAAAAAAGAATTACATAAGTTAATGGAGAATAAGTCCATCGACGGCTATTAGCCAAGATGATCAGGACGCAAACCCATGCTTTGGTTGTCCCTAAACTTCCAACTGCCAGAAGTAGGATGACAGGAGATGGATCACCCCAAATTGTGTTGTTCCATTCATTCCCTCTTAAGCTTCTAGCACTGGCCATGGTCAGAGACAGGATACTGGGCTAGATGGACCATTGATCTTATCCAGTAGGGCTCTTCTTATGTTCCCACTGGTACCATATGTGTTTTAGGAGGCACAGAAGGAAGTTAGGCACACAACTTCCATTGAAAGTAAAGTAATAAATTATGGTAACTGTTCAGGTTACAGGGGTTGACAGAATACACGCATGTGATTAATTCGTAAAGCCTTTAGTAATGGAATACTAAAGAAATTATATTGAATAAAACCTTTCCATCTCATATTAGAATGTGTGTGAGTACATATGTCATTGGAGCAAAAAACAGAGGAATGTACCAAACGCTAATTTGTGTTGAATAAAACTCTTTATGATGTAACATCTTAATACAGACTCAAATATATTCATGAAGGCGTGTTTTAAAAGCCAGCAAGTCAACATTATTAAATAAAAAAAGAATGTGGTAGACTAGATGACAAGAATAATCAATTTAGTGAAAAATACAATACACAACTACATTTGGGCATGCTGCCACAAAAATAAAATTGTGATAAAGTGACAAAAACCATCAGGCTTTACGAGAAAACTTCATGTTGTAAAATTGTAAATTACATTACAATAAAAATGGCCAAATAATTCTTGTGATAACAGTTGTAAAAAATAAAGAATGGAAAAATTTATTAAGGTTAACGTTCGTGTAATAACCCCTATATTTCTTCCTTTTCCTTATGGATGTAAAGGTTTCCATACTGTTACCAAAAGTGTGCATGCATGCAAACTTCTGATATATTGTCGTTATGAACACAATGGTTCTATAAATCTGAACCTGCTATCTCAATGTTGAGCAAGCTGAGGGGAACATAATATGTGCATATAACAAAATTAATGGGGAAAATACATCTTTTTCTTTTCATGTTAAGTACAGCATATGCAGATCCATTAGGAGATTTGCATGCTCCTGTACCTTCTCTGCTAACATTAGAGTACGTACTATTTACATATGTCATTGGAGCAAAAAACAGAGGAATGTACCAAGTGCTAATTTGCATTGAATAAAACCTTTTATGATGTAACACTGTCAAGCATTCTGCTGATGTTTAATCATAACAAAAGGTTAGACATGGCAGAGGAAAATGCGTAAGATTGATTCATAGCCAATCTTAGCGTGGTATGATCAATGATGCTTACTTTGATCAGTATAAACAAAATAAATCTCAGCAATTGAAATATTGCCACAATAAAAATGTTATCCTTTGAACACTGAAAATGAAAATGCAACTTAATACAAACACAGGATACCTTTGTTCAGGTAGGCTCAACAAATGCAAATACAATAATGGCGGTGCTGTATTTCTTCATTATGGCTGAGATTTACCACTCCACCACCCGCATACAAATAGACTTTGTGCAATGAACTAGACTCTGGGGGCCAGTATCCAGCCACAGCTTGTGAGTAGAATGTGGAGCAACTCAGTCGCCTCTCTGTGACTAGGACTCTAAAGAGTCATAGCCACCTCCAATACAGGGGTTTGTGGTCATTGGAATCATAGATCTATTGGCCATGCATGCACAAAACTGTCAAACAATATTTCTTTCTCAGTATTGCTTTGTATGTAATGAATAATGGCAATATTAATCAAAGAATTTAACATTTTTTCTGGTATTTGACCAGTGCTAACCCCATTTCTCCCTTATAGCATCCCTATCTGACAGTCTATGAGCTCCTAGCACAGAGCCTTCATATGCCATTGGATCAAATACTCAGGGGCGGCTCTTTGTATTTTCCTGCCCCAAGCACAGCAGTCAGGCGGCTTTCAGCTGCGTGCCTGCGTGAGGTCCGCCAGTCCCGCGCCTTCGGCGTACCCGCCGTCGAATTGCAGCCAAAGCCACAGGACCGGTGGAGCTCCCGCAAGCAGCCGCCCAAGACAGTCTGACTGCCACCCTCATGGCCACCGGCAGGCTGCCCCCCTCCTGCGGCTTGCTGCCCCAGGTATGCACTTGGTGCGCTGGTGCCTGGAGCTGCCCCTGCAAATACTATCGATTGTGTTATGCTAGAGGCCAGACTAGATAAACCTAATGGTACCTTCTGGTCTTAAAATACAAGTGAGTGGCAAAATCCACTTGCACTCTCACTCTTCAGCCACACCCTGCCATGCCCTGGTTCTTCATTGACAGACCCTGAGTGCATTTAAACCTGAGATGAAACAATGTTTTAATCTGGAACAAGAAAATGGGCATTTATGAAAATGAGAAACTCACAAAAGCTGCAGTAACAAAAACTTTCATTCTCCACACAGAACAATCCCACAGACACATTATGAACTTTTGATATTTTAATATCTTGCTTAAATCAGCAAAAATAAATAACACTGCCGTTACTACATCAGTTTGCCAGATTTGCATTCAGTATACAGCATTATTTTTACTTACCACAGTATAATTAACTCTAGGTGAATTGAAACCTGGTGAAATAATAAGATTGGAAGTAGGTGTCCAATCATATTGTGGGAGTTTTGAATGCACACATAAAATGATAGCAACAACAAAATCAGTGTGGCAATGACAGTTGCTGGAAAAAAGGAAGAATAGAAATATATCCCTCCTTCTAAGTTATGAGAAACCCAGCAAATCATTAAGGTTCTATGTCAAAAAAGCACCTACACATATGCTTACGTCCCATTAACTGAAGTGAATGTACTCACACATTTAAAATCAAGCATTTGCTTAAGTACTTTGCTGATCCAGGCCTAGTAGTAAATTAGCATCAGTATTTGTGTATCATAGCATGCAGCTCTTCTTCCAGATTTTGAACATAGAGGAAACCACTTAGAAATCAAAACCACTTGAGCCTAATGAAACCTAAGATACAACTAAAACTATCAGAATTTTTTTAGGGAAAAAAAGACAAAAACACCCCCACCTCCACCCCCACTTCCAAAAAACTGCCTAACACCTGGGAAAATTCTATCTTTCTTAACATAAATTGCTCCTTTTCGCTGTATGATTTTCCCCATTCTCCCCTCCCCCTTCTTAATCTACAAAAGTGGAATGCTTCAGAAGCATACAAAGGGGCTTCCATGGGATTAGCAGGAAGGCGGGAGGACAGCAAGGTGCTAACACGGGCTTTCACCTTAACCACCTAGCACGGATATGTAGCTGAAGGCTTCCCTCTCCCCTCATGGACATAAAGCGAGGAGTTGGGGTCTTTATCTGATGCAGGTGAGATTCTGTATACATATAGGATGCACTTCCCTTCCCTGATAAAACATATACTCACATTTTGTTTTGAACCGTATAGTTTGTTAGCAGTAAGTGATGTGGCACATGGGCAGAGCTGTAGTAAAGTCAATGAATGGAAGCCAGTTTGCCCACCAGCTGCCAGGCCACCAGCTTGCATTCTTGAGTTCCCTGTGTCACAGAAAATTAGATCCTTCCTCAAACCCGACTCTTTTTCTCCAATCCTGCTCATCATACTACACTGTGCATTAGCATTAGCTAGTTTATATTGCTAGAAAAAGAACTAAAATAAAACATGAAATTTTCCTTTAGGAATCCATTTGATGGTGACGTTTGCAGCATCTGAAAGGATACATTTACACTGATTGAGTCTATCTGAACACTGTCTTTCCTTGAGCACATTGTTACCTAGTTCTCTTGAATGCAACATTTCATTTACATATAGATTGAACCATTCTAGGAAACAATTTAATGCATTTTGTCTAAATATTTTTCTCATTAATATCACACATGGGTTAAATTTCTTCAGTGATATACCTGGATATCAGTGGCAAAATTTCCAGAGTTTATGTTTGCTTTGGAGGTATTTAATGAGAGAATAACAAATGTTTTAAGAGGTGTGGAGGATTGGGCCCAGGACTGAACTCACACATCTGACTGGAAGTTCTTATTAAATGGTGGAGTATTTTTTAAAACAGCACATGCTTCAACACCATTCCCTGTTAAACACTGAATCATTCAGGTTATTGGGGGATATATTTAAATGTGCTTGGGAAAAACAAAGCAAAGTGCCGGTAAGAAAACTGCTCTTATAGGATTCAATTCTGCAAAATGCTGAGCACTGCAGCCCTGATCCAGCAAAGCACTTAAGCGAAGTTTAACTTTAAGCACCTGAGTAGTGCTATCTGACTGTGCATGTGCATAAGTGATTTGCCAGATTGGGGCAGAGTGCTCAGCACCTTGCAGAATGGAGTCCGTGCTCCTGAAATCTAAATTTTCTGTGTGTTTTATCTGGAGATTGGGTGTAGGATTCAAATTAGTGGGAGGATTAAGGGGGGGAGAGGGGCGGGGGAAGCCCTCATGATAGCAGGGCCAGGCTAAGCAAACATTTCATGTACACACCAGAGAAAAGATGAAAGGAAAGCAGCTGCCCCTTCCATGGTCAGAAATTCTTATCTTCTGACCGAATGTTTGTTGGTTTGTGAAAGCACAAGTGGTCTGGATTGGCGGAAGGTTCAAAGCAATTTTTTTAATAGATAATGCAATCAAAAGTCAGTCTATCTGTTGAAATATTTAGAAGAACAAGATATCACTTTGACCTCCCTACACCTGCGACCTTTGTGAAAGACTTTAAGAAGTGCTTTATGCTTGTTTATGTTCTTTATCTTTAATGGGCTTCTGCATTTTTCAAAGATTAACATTTTGTGAAGTCCTTTGAGCAAGGAATACATTCTATAACTTTTAGTCAGCATTACTATATCATCTGCAAGGGAGGAGGCACATACACAGGTATATTGTCAAAACAAAAATCAATACGAAAGCTACAAGGCATCAGGGTGTTGCTGTACAGGAACTCACAACTCCAGTCTGTGATCTACCTGTGACGGTCACAGATCAAAAGCATTAGGTGATGAATGAGCTCAAGTGACTTACCAGTTGCAGAGTAAAATTGTTGGACACCAGTAAAGACAGACTTTGCTAAAGGAAAATTTCAGTGTGTTTGTTATTGGTGGGTTTGGTTTTGTTTTAAACAAATTATGTTTTGATAGGTAAATGTTCTTTTTAAATATGAGTAATATAAAACACACACACACAAAAAGAAATTGATATATATTATTAAAGAAATACCTATGGAGATGTCAACATTTTAGTGGCAGTCCATGATTCTGAGATCCATCTATGGAGATCAGCCATGTCCCTGTGAAAAATATGAGCTGAGATGAGTTTCTGTCATGCAGATTTTCTGTAGGGTCCTGGACTCATGTGGTTATGGCACTGGACTGGGACCTAGGAAACCTGAGCTCAGTTTCTGGATCTGCCACTGACTTCTGCGTGACTCTAGGCAAATCATTTAATCCCTCTGTGCCTGAATTACTCATCTGTAAAATGGGGATAATAATGCTTACTCTTTATTATGACGTGGTGTAAGTGGATGAAGAGTACAAAATATTAGTCTTATGGTCTAAAAATGTGCTCAACTCTTTTATTAACTGCTTATGTTGTTACTAATTGTGTATTCCATGTTGCCCTTTTATCCAAATCAGTTCTAAATGAATTGATTATGCTATGTGTTACTTTCCATCTTAAATTTCAGTCCATGGTTCTTATTTCTAATTAACTGTTATAGAGAAGTGTTTGTTGGCACCAGCCCATTGCATTCATTCTCAACTACCTGTCTACCTTTTCTTAGCCATACGAAGGCAAGGTAGCTAATCTTTTTACACGGTGCATTATCTGTTTGAAGGACTGGATGTCATTTTGGTTGCCCTTCTGCTGTCCTTGTAATTTCCTTGTCATTTTAAAAAAGTAAGCAAGCGACAGTTCTTCAGTGCATAGACCAAGTTCTTCCCTGACACAAACAAGCACAGTTCCCTCACCATCCATTTACATAAGGATTGAATTTAGATCCTACTCCAAATGTAGCTCCCACAGATGAGGAAACTACTGTATTTGCAAGCATAGAGAAGAGAGCACATGCATTCAAGCTAGCATCACCTGACCATGGTGTGCATTTCCGTGTTCGCCATTTTACCGTTCTTGGGCTGGATTCATCCCAGCACTGGTACAGAGCCAGGTTCAAGTAGCCTGTGGCTCTGGTATCCTGGGGTTGTGGCTTGGTTTGATGCATTTGACACCAATAGGCCTTGCAGCAGCTAGAGAATAGCTGGGAGGTAGGCAGGGCCGGCTCCAGGATTTTTGCTGTCCCAAGCAGCAAAAAGGAAAAAAAAAAAGCCGAGGTCGCAATCTGCAGCTCTACTGCCGCTGCTTCAGGCTTCGGTGGCAATTCGGCAGCTGGTCCTTCGCTGCGAGAGGCAGTGAGGGACCTGCCGCTGAATTGCCGACGAAGACCCAGACGTGCCGCCTCAAGCCGCTGCTTGCTAGGCTGGTGTCTGGAGCCGGCCCTGGAGGTAGGCCCACCCCAGCCATGCCTCTTTCTGTCCTCAGCATGCTTCTCTCCTGTACATCCTGACACCAAAGGAGGAGTAACTGCAGTGCAGATCCCCTGCACTGGGGAGAGGGGCAGTACAGTTTGCTTTTTTGATGGTCTGTTCATGCCAGCTACATTGGCACAAAAGGGACGTAGGACAGGGATGACTTTGCCCATCAGATCTGAGAAAGAAACAATAGGAGAAAAAAAATCCTTTCATGGAATTTTGTACGGCTATTATTATTTTGTGAATGTTAACCTTATGCTTGGTGTTAGGCAATGTTGCTGAAATTTTATTCATATATAATCATGAGAATAGTCTACAATGTTATAAGGTCTAATGTGGGACTTGATTATTCAGCTGTCACCAATGTCACATGAACACGTGCTACTCAGCATAAAGGCTGGAGTGTCAGACCCTTAGTGACCCAAAGTCATTTTACTTGTTTTTCCCTCTTTTCCCAAAGGCAGAGTAAGCCATACAAATATATATAGATTTATTAAACAGAGAGGGCCAAACTCTTCCCCTAACTTAGTATCCCATATCCGTATTGAATCACTTATTGGGCTTGCACAGTGCAGAAGTCAGGTCAGAACTTAACTGAAAACAAGAAGCTTGTCAAATTGCCCAACAGTCCCTTAAGGAAAAAATTTTTAATTGCAACAATTACCTTTTTGGAAACACGAGTTGGACCTTGCAGCAGCAGTTGGACCTAAGCAGCTGTACTTCCCGTGGTGACATTGTATTCCCATGGTGTATTTCCCATCAGGTTGAGAGTGTAGAAAAGGAGATTGGGGTGTAAGTAGGAAGATGGAGTTTGTGGTTCAACATGGGTCACAGGCAAAAGTTAGAAAGTGACAGATTTATAGATTTAATGAAAAGGAGACTATGAAACAATAACAAAAATATGGCAAATTAGACAGGTACATAGGGTTTTCTTTTTTTCTTTAGGTTTAATAGAATGCTTGGACTAACATGATTCTTTTGTTAGACCAGGTAATATTTCTGAAAAACAGCATTACAAAAGGTTAAACATAGAACAGATGTAAGTTATAAAATACAAGCTGATCAAAGCTCAGATTTTGAGACAGATATGTTAGCAAATGATGATAAATCAGTCTCAGTAGAATTGTAAGAAGCAGACAAATGTAACTATGCAAGAGTGAAAGTCAAGAGTTGAAAATTGGGAAGGGGGTTGGGAAAAGAGTTGGAAGTAAAGGCTGAAGTTAATTCTAGGTAACTTTTGCAGAACTTCAAGTAATCTTAAGTGCACAGAAATGACAAACGATACCTGACAATATACAACTAATTCACCTTCAGAATACTACTCCAAGGCCTATGACTTTTTTAATATTCTCAACACTGACTCTCATAATTATACGCTGTACGACATGCTCTCTCTTCACTTGTTCTCAAAAGATTTTAAAGTATGCCGAGATCAGAATTATGATCAAATGTACAAGAAGGAATAGAAAATTTTGTGAACTGGGAAGCAGTTCAGTGCTGAAATAATTTTCATTTGCATGTATTGAATTTTTCATTAAGAAAACACAAACTTGTTAATGTATGTAAGTTAGGATAAAATCTATACAAAGTTTGGTGAGTCCTTTCAGCAAAAATTATAAGGGAAAAGAATTGATGCTCTGTAGGTAAGTAAATAAAACGTGGTGAGAAGTATACTATTTACCAAGGCCTGAGTGAAACAGAAAACATTTAAAAGACCAAGAAAAAGGAGGGAATTGTTAGGACTGTCAGCAGGGGATCACTGTGATAATTTGATCTGAACTCTGCTAACAAATCATTGCACCATTCCTTTTACTTTAGTATCTGTTTATGCTTCTACAAATTGAAACCCCACTGGCTATGCACTGCAGAACAGGGCTCAGCAGAATAACACATCAGCCTGCCGATTAGTTCAAGGTGGAGAAGGATTAGCTGGCCATCCCAAACCTACAGCCCTCCTCAATATTTTGTCTTTCCCTGCTGAGGTAAAAGGGTGCAGACATATGTAAGTAATAAAGTAACAGGCTTCCATCGACTTGAGGTTGAGTGGAAGGAATGCAGAACAAAACTATAAAATAATAATAGACAAAGGGGTAGTGGAGACTGGGGGGAACTCAATACCACATCTGCTAAACTGGGCTGGGCTGTAGCACCGGGATGCCCATAAGTTTTTAAAGATGTAACTATGCTTTTTTGTGATCTTGCAGCACACTGTTATGGCCTAGGCATGCCAACATTTAGAGCTGACATGAGATCAAAAGGCTGATAAATGAGAGGAAAGGGGATGTTTGACCTGCTAAACCATATTCTTCAAGAATTCAAGGCTTTTTAAAGCAATAAGAAAAGTAATAAATAACTGCATCTTGAATATATTGTGGCATTCTTTTCTGAGAAACATTAATAATATCTAGACATTACATATATATTTTATATCTGTACACATATGAGAGCATATGTTTGTTTATTTAAGCAGAAACATTTAAAATGATAAAAGGCCCCTGAAAATTTCACTTCTGATGGAAGTTATTTTAATCCATTTTGGGGACTGAATTTAATTTATGGCTTGCACTCACTGGACAATATAACTCTAAGGCAACAGGAAGGCTGAGAAACTGAGCACACAAAACCCAGGAAGTTCAGTAAGTTAAAATGGGCCATTTTCCACATCCCATCTTTTTTACAATTAACCTAGGTTGAAATCCTGACCCCAATGAAGTCAATAGGAATGTTGCCACAGACTTCATTGGGGACAGGATTTTACACTTATCATCATTGACCTTGGTCTTACTAAGCCAATGAGACTCAACAACAGTGTCAGAGTCAGCCTGAGCAGATCCCTTTGCAGGCTTAGGGCTATAAGCAGCAATGACCTGATGCTAAAAATTAAGGTCCCATGTTTTAAAGATTCCATTTTGCAAAGAAAACAGCAGTAGAAAATGGAATATGTGGTAGGGTAAATGAGTCAACATTTCATGACTTTTAGAATTTCCTTACTCGTATGTGCTGGATTTTTCAGCCTTAATGTCGCTCTAGATTTTTGCACTTCAAAAAAAAATTAAGATGTGACCTAACTCCTTAACACTTGCCACATGCTGCTACTAGCTATGATGATTAACAAGTGAGGAGTCAGTTGTACATGTAAGACGTAGCCCTGTGTGTGAAACCATACTGCTCCACCGGGAGCACTAGAGGCATTCTGCCTGAGAGAGAATGCCTCTCAGAGCTCAAAAGTATTCAGGAGGACACATACAAACGGTGCACATCTCTTTATGAGGTGCAGTATATTTCCTGCTCCCTGTGTAGCCAGCCAGCTCTGCAGCTTGGCATAGGGTGGTGGGGTGGGCTGCGGGTGCTCTGCCTGCTCTAAGTCCCCTCCCCATTTGATGTACTGTGCAGCCCCCGAGGCATAGCTCACTATCAGCAGTCCATGTGGTACACTTCACTGAGAACTCTCTGCTTTTAATGATGTACAGGGATAAAAAATGGTGCCTACTCAGTATTCAAGAAGATCTCCCATCAAACTCAACTGTGGAGTTAGCTGAGTAAGGTGTGAGCACTGCTGAATAGGGTTGAATGTCTTTAAAAATAATGGGAACTCAACTAAGTTAACTCCAGCATGAAAGTGATGCTGTGCTCTGATACTTTAGGACAACAGCAAAGAAGAAAGTTGTGAAAATATATTAGAGATGGAAAGCCTGGTCATATTGTATAATGAGGCAGTGTAACAGAGTGCTTGGTGGTTCCTCCCACAAGGGGGTGAGGAAACCGAATCATGTCCGTGAGCTACACTGGGTGGTCACAACCTGGGCCCCACTTCTCCACTATTTCTGGGGTGGGAGAATGGCGGTGGGGGAGGGGTCTGCCCTTTGTGGGCCTCCTTAAGTCTCCCTGGCTGTGAGATCAAAATGAAAGTCACAAACTGTCACACATTTAGGGACACTCCCTCCCTGCAGTCCGAGCAAAGGGCAGGCCTGTGTGTGCGGCAAGTCTGTAGCACTGCCAATGATCCAGCCCCAGCACAATGTGCGTGGAGAAATCCCGCTGATTGGGTCTCTGAGGCAGTCTATCTGAGCTTGGGAATCAGCTTTGCTCTTCTCAGTGTTGGGGTGAAGGTTTCCTGCCCAGGAATTCCTTCGGCAGCTTTGGGAGTCGTTCCTGCAGCCTTCTCCTTCCCCCTCTGCTGACTGCAGCTTCCTCCCTTTTAAAGGCCTCCTCCTTATCACGCATGATTGACATGGCTAGAGGGGTGGGGCTACTTCTGCCACCAGAGAGGCCTCTTCCTCCTCCATGTGGGGCCTGTACACTCCATCACAGGCAGCTTAGACAAATAATTTTGTTATAACAATTTTTGGGGGGTACAGTTGCCTCTTTAAGCTCTTTAATGTTAATGGAAGCTATTGATGCCCTTTAGAAAGAATATACCTGTAGCAGTAGAGCACAAATTGGATTTAAATTGCCACCTCGGTGTAACTCACTGATCAGTGTTACATGTCCCCCTCTGTGCCTGATCTACAGAGGATGTGAGTCTGTTCTAGCACCCAGCTACAGAGCTTGGTGCTTTAGCGCAAGCTGCAGATACTCACGATTTCAGCTCTGGAGATCCCTGATTCAGTTCTCAGCGTGTTGGCCAAGAAGGCAGGGAAAGGAAGCTAGTGAGATGTGAAAAAGGATAAGGCAAAGCAGACATGCGAAGATAAACTCAGAGTCAATGTATAGATGTGGGCAAAACAGTACTGTATCCAACTCCAAGCAGAGGAGGCCAGAGGGGGTAGGAGTCTCCACCAGCAACAGATCTGTGAAAATCTGCATCTTGTTGTCAGACGCACTGAACTAGTTGCTGAAAAAGTAGAGAGTACTTCTACAAGTGGTAACGACTGTTACTTCCATACCCTACGGAGCAGGATCAAAGCATTTCAGTAGAAAACACTGCAAGATCCTAGAAATTGCATCACAATGACTCAATGTTTTTCATCAAACAGCGCTGCATAGTCATCCTGAAATTTAAGCCACAAAGGCAGCTTTTGGTGCAGGATAGTACAACAAAGAGATGTTGCACTGACTACCACTGTCAACTTTGTTCCATGGAAAGAATATACCACTGACTTCAATCTGGTGGAATATGTTCTGTATTAATAAACATGTCTTAAAAGTCTTTCCTGTATTATTATTCTATGAAAATTCTATTGCTGTTTTTAATGTGCACTCAGGGGCCAGGTCAGCAGAAAATATCAATGACCTTCTGTTCCACACACACCCAGGAAGATCACAGAGAACTAGTGACTCCACATGGGACTACTGTTTATCTTACGGCAACATAAAATAAGAATTGGGTAAGCTCCAATTGCCAAAGGCCTGAGTGCCACTTCTGAGTCAGTCCTGCATCAATACCCTTCCTATTGTTGTCTAGATTGTGGCAAGAATGGAGCAGAAATGTTTTATCAGACAGGCTCCTTTATTCTCCAGACAGAGATACTGTCTTTGCCTGTATGGACCACTGATACTTCACTCTTGAGTGGAGAACCGGCCTCAACTCTCTCCATAGCATAACAATAGGATGTCAGTGTCAGGAGATACAAGTACAGGACAACCTTGCCCGGTCCCATAGCCCAATTACTACAGATTGTATGGCAATCTGATTGGTGGTCTCCATGACTATTCTGAGAAAGGTATGGTACACAGTGGCCATGGAATGCCTACTGTAATGTAAGACCACTAGTGAAGGAGCAGTCCTTTTCGAAGCCCATCCAGGGAGGCCCATGGAGCTTTGTGGGCTACTTTTTGCTTTCTAGGATCAATCATTATTTGACAAGGGCAGTAAATAAACAAGTGCTTGGTGAAAAAGACCTGGCTTCTACTCCCAGGAGCTTACAACCCAAGGTCCTCATCTTGCAACTGAATCATTGCAGGCAGACCCTTCAGCCTAGCCAGAATTCTCCACCTGTGCAGTGTTGATTGAAGGCCAGGGCATAACTAGAGGGATAAAATGAAATGCATTGGAGTCCCAGTGGCAGGTTACATCGGAAGTCCTTCCATCTTTGTAAATATAGTGTTAAGTGACAGCCCTTTAATCGATGTGGGCTAATGCTTATGAGCTTTATGGCAAAAACTTCGAGGAGCCATTTGAAAGAGAAGAAGGTAGGTACCTGGGGCAGTGAGATAGGAAGACAGTTTGAGGTGGAAGCAGTTGTGAAGATGATAGTGGGATTAGTAAAAGGAAGATGAAGCAAGATTCACTGGGGTAGTGGAGGGGATGGGGTGGGAGTGGTCAGAATTAAGAGCAGAGTCCATTGAAGTCAATAGGATTGAACATAGGTGCAGGGATGTTCCTGAGTGGATCTGAGGATTAGGACTTCATGGTGTAAATTACTGTGAAGATCTTCTGATGCTAATACAAGGTAATAAGCCAATCCATGGTAGCAAATATAGCAGTGAGAGAGATACTGAAGCAAAAAGTACATTCAAAAATGGGAAAAGTCAGAAATATCTATTGGTAAAAACATTAACTAAATATCAATGAAAGATTAAATATCAGCTAAATTTTAAACATCAAATTTAAAAATATTTTTTGCTGAAATCTTAATATTTATATTTTCTAATGCATTCTGAAAAGACAGATCATTCACTGTAATGGGGTCAGGAGGCAGTTCTCAAATAACTAAAATGTTACTGCTAAAGACATTTTTATTTACTTTCCAGTTTCTGTTTTTCTGGGCCTATTTATTATTATAATGGTGATTGGTGTATTGGGAGTTTTTTTAGGCTGGTTGGTTTATCTATTTTATGTTGCTTGCTTTCAATTTCTTGTTGTTAGCAATGTTTCTTCATTAGGAACAAGGAGACCTTCAGATCTGAGTACTGTACAAACAAAAGTATATTGGCTTTACTACAACTTGTTCTTGGAAACAACTGTAAATCAAAGTGCTGAGATGTAAAAAAAGTAGGGAAAATAGGTGCTGTGGAGGGTTTTCCCCAAGATAAGAATAATACAACCATAAAATTGACCATGTCTATTATCTTCCCCAACTAGAGCACCCACAATGCAACAGACAGTTTACTCCAACTGCCTGCTGGGATGGATGACTTTGTTCTGGACCTCTTAGAATATCCATAAAATTAACACTGACAGCATGGTGCTTGGTAAACAAACACAGCTTGATTGATGAAGACAAACTGCAGAAATTCCCACAAAGATTTCACTGTCAAAAAGGCCTCTATATATTTTAGCAGCGGTGAGCTATCACTTCCAACCCACTAGTTAAAAGCAGCCAAGTAATTTAACAAATGTGTTTTAATGCAATCATAAGTGACTTTGATTGCATTAAAATCCAGTTATTGTACAACAGCATTTCTGTATTTCATTGAAATACAGTACAGAGTTTAATTGATGTGGAAACATACAGATTCTGTTTAATATCCTCATAATCCCGCCAATTTTGCTAATAAGATTACAGTTTAAAAAGCAAACAGACTGTAATGTTTACACATAAAAAATGCAAACACTATTGTAACAGTCCTTCTTACATGATAGCCTCAATCCAGAAAAACACTTAAGCATTTGATTAACTTTAAGCATGTGAATAGTCCCATTGACTTCAATGGGATACTTACGTGCTCTAAAATATGCAGGTGCTTACATACTTTGCTGGATTGAAGCTTGTTTCCCTAGCTGCAATAATATACATCCGAATGGACAAATTATTATTATATTTTAAAAAACAGCAACAAAACTAAATGACTGGAACTGTTAGCACATATATTTGATCCCATGTGAATGATTCAAAGTGCATGTGTATTTTATATGTCCCAATTTAGCCATTATATTTTCAAGTAGCATGTGCCTCTCACTGCTGTTTTAAACTGCTGTACCGTTCCTATTACCACTAACCACACCTGAGTTTCCAGTCACAAGGTCAAAAGTACAAATGTGGGAATCCCTCATTAGAGCTGTTGCCCTGATATGCATCAAAATCTCAGTGGATAGACACTGAATACGGTTGGGTTAGAAGCCCAATCTCTGGAAAAATGATTTGCTAGAGCAGGTTTCCACCAGAGACTGTGTGTGTGTGTCACAGGAATGGTAGAAGGAAACTTTAAAAAGGAAATGAAATCGGAAATTAAAATATCAAAGCATGGGAGAAATGGGATTTAATGGAGCCTTTTTTACATTTCACTTTTTTGGATATTAACTGAAAATATTCAGATTTCCTTCTCTCCCTCCCACCATCCTCTCCCCCATCACCTAGGACTCTTCTTGAGCTTTAATTTTCATTTGGTTTTTATCTCTATCACACATTCTGCCTTTATAAACTCCTCTTTTGGTCCTACACTAAGAACACTGAGACGACTTTCTTTCTTCCCTTAGCCATTCATCTTTCCAACATCCATTTGAATATATGGATTCATGAATCTTGAAGGAGAGGAAAGCAAAGACTTTACATTTCATATATGTGACTAGTAATCAAAGGTGGCTTTGGGATGAAAATCTGTCTGAACGGTGCAGACTAAAAGCATGGATCAAAATAATCTGAGGTCCAATCATAATGTATCTCTCAGGTGCGGTATAGGTGGAGAAGAGTGCTGACTACAATATAATATCCTCCCATTCCTGACCCTCTCTCTACAAATTGGGAAGGGTTTGAGATGGGAAGAGCCAGAATCTCCACCAACACTCATCTCAAATATCATGTAATTCCCCAGGTAACAATGCTGACTTTGTCACACGAGTTCCCACTCCAATAAAAGAACTCTCCCCACCAAGTTTTTGTGCACCAGAAATGGATTTTGAAAGCTGACCTGTGAAATTACTGGATCTTCAATATTTTATATAACTTTCATTTTCAAGGGCCTGAAAACCATGTGATTAGAATTAGGTAAAAAAGTCATGATTTTTTTTTCCCACCAACTATTCCCTGCCATGGTAAATCAGACCTAGTGTCTTCTCCTTTAGAATTAAGAAAATATAATATATTTATATTTAATTATAAAATTTAACTCTGAAATACTTTTCAGATAACCCCAATTGACATTCCTTCTGATAATGCAATCTAGTTTTCTCCATGTTAGGAAATTATATTTGAATGTGATTTCACATAATAAGGATGATAAATAGTGGAATTGTGAATTATATCACAAGGTCACTATTTTCATGAGCATTTTACAAAGAGATCATGTTTCATAGGTGAAAAGCACACAAAATTGTTTGAGCTATTACATATCATTAACAGCTTGGAGAAGTCTCAAGATAATAATTGTTCCTTTGCTTGTTTTATTGAACAATAAAGAATTGTTAATGAAAATTGTGTTTAAAAATATCCTATAAAACCAGTATGAATAAAGGAAAACACCAGGCAATTTGTCTTAAAGATGTATTTTCTGGTCATCTTGAGTTAAAAATCTTGTAGAAAAAAAGACTGACATTTAACATTTAGGACAATGTCAGATAGTTAATGTCTGAGAAGAATGGTAATGTGTTCCCAGCAGGTTTGATTTGTTAGCGAGTACTTTAGATCAGCAGACACAATTCATTTATGTTTGGTAATGTAAACTAATTATTATCTGCGGAAGGAAAGCATGGACTCTCTTCATGTGATAAATCAGCAGAATATAGCATGAAAAAAGCAGGATTAATCTACATAAAGTTTAAATTAATGACAAACTTACGTTTTATTGTTTTATTTTTTAATTGTCATTGTCCCTCACCAGCTAACACAGCTTTCCTCAGGAGACTGCAGTATTATATTTGCCCAAAAGCTTATTCTTTAAATAAACATGTCTGTTTGTAGAATGTCTGTTAGTTCCCTCCTTCATCCCACTCTAACATTTTCCATCTCATGGGAAATACATTTCAATTTGTTGTAATTTTTCTTGAAGTTTTTCACTTAGCATGTCAATGTACTCTTTATAAAAAAAAAAGACAAGATTCTGTTTTTCAATAAATAGATTTGAATGTGATGAAATGAAAAACAAATTAGTTAACTAGTAAGATCTTTATCGAGCATTCTTTCCAATAGTCTTAAAAAGTCCATTGCTTCATTTTAATTTGGTGTTCATATCTGCAGTCTCTAAGTAGTAAGAAAGGCAAGCCAATCTTTCTGTTTAATAGTATAAAATAAACAAGCCCAATTGCTAACACTACCTAGTGAGCCACGAGGTAGGACAATGAATGTGAGAATGGAACCCAAGCTTCTCATTCAACAGTGCAAATCTCATCTGGTCACTGCTAGGATTTAGATTCAGGATAAAATCCTAGCTCTGTTGAAATAAATGGGAAAACTTCCATTGGATTCAGTGGGATCAAGATTTCACCCCTCATTACAAAACTGAGGGTACCATGTTTGACCTTGTATACCTCAAATTAGGCTCCTAAATCTACATAAATAAAGGTGGCATGGTTTTTAGAAGTGCAGTTTCCACAAAATCTTGATGCAAACAAAATAGGTATCAAATCGTGAACATATCAATGGAAACTTTCTCTTTTATGACCAATATGGCAGCCAGTTTACCTGCAAGCTGCAAAGCACTAGAGAAGTGTCAAGGCCACTAATGAAAGGCCAATAACCCAGATAAAAAATGATAAAGACATGCATAGGAATCCATGCATAACCCTGGGTTACTTGCTGGAGAGTCTGCTAAAATTATAATATAATTATTATATTTAAGATAGGTAAAGCTCCTGCAGGAGAAATCTGGTCTGTTCTCACATGTAGGTCATTACAGAACTGATTGGGTCAGTTAAAGTGCTGGATGAAAGATCAAATATAGACAGTAAAATTTTCTATGGAGTCTTCAATAGAAAATGAACCTAAAACTGGATAATGACTTCAATGACAGCCTTCTACAAAAAGGAAAGGTAAATTGGATATTAAGCTGAAGAGTTCTCTCTAGGCTTCTTCAGGATTGTCATCACTGCCTCTACTTTCAAATAAAGCAGAAGCCTTCAGGTGCAGCCGGTTGAATTCTGCAAAAAAGTCACATGGTTATTTTGACAAACTCTGAATCAAATTTATTTCAATGTTCTTCATGACGCTTATGAAGGTCTTATAGGTGATGTGGGATTCTGCTCATGTGAAAAGTGCTCACATAAGTGGCCACCCTGGAATGTCTGTCAGAGGAAAGAAGCAATACCATGTGACTTTTAGATGATTAACCACACAGTTTGAAAACTGACTCTAGAATACCCAATACCTGAAGGAACACTCACTACAAACAGTTCAAAAATAATCCATCTATTGAAATTATATTAACCAAGCAATTTAGAATGAGCAAGTTCATGAAAAGAACAGCCTGTTTGCAGACAATTTATAAACATTGAAAGGGCTAAATTTACAGAAAAAATAGTGACTTGTTCTTTCAGTTCTGCTCACATGGGAGACGAGTTAGTTGCAAAATGTCCACGATTTGTCATCTTCAAAATTTTGAATGGTTAAAAAAAACCCCAAACAATATTATGAAAATTGTCAACCATTTCTCCATACAAATGAGATAAATCAGCAATATCACTGACAAAATAATCTAATCTATCCCTTAACTTGATAATCTAAAAGAAAAAAAACATCTCTCAATGTGTTTCCAAGTGCTTGGGAGGAAAAGCGAACTAGAAAGCATACATAATCCAGAATGGTGCCCAAAAGGGTGATTCCGAAAAGGAAAAATATGCAGAGAATGATATGGAGCCAATGAAGTGCCTACTTCATTATTGTCTCTTCTATTCCTACAGCAGTTTAGTGAGATATACAATATGGCTCTATAGATCAGTCCCTACTCCTATTCCATAGTGACGCAATTCCATTAGTCTCCTGAAATGCCCTGATACTAATGGGTGTCTGGCGAAGAGGAAAACAGCTTGCAGCATATGCAGAACAGGCTCTGAGAAGTTCTTATACAATAAAAAAAATGCTAATATTCCGCATTTAAAAGACTGACTCCAACTTCACACTTCTCTTTTTAGTTCAAAATATCCCTTTCAAATAATGTGTAACAGTAGTTTTTCAGATAAGGATGAATGTAGATCTGCATGTGCAAGTGTTGAACAATGCCTGCTTATGCAATCAAGGCTAACTGTGGCAAGGGCATAAATCTTGCAAATATTCCTATAGACCAGAATATGACACACTAACTGTAAGTAACAGAAAAAAGCTAGCAAAAAGAGTTTATTTTTAAAGTATTTTTAAACAACCAGTTATTCTTCATGTTCATGTATGTCCTTTTACCTTTTTTTTTTAAATCATCATTAGATTGCAATACTTGTTATGTACCCTATTGGTTGCAGGATGGCTTTAAGGCTGCCATGAACTTATCTCTAGTAATACTTCGTCAATGACAGTCGTAATGCAGTAATGCATGGACTGGATCAAAGGTGAAAAGCTCCGTTTCCCATCCTTCATCTTTTTCACCCGCTAAGTACCCCTAATACAGACCTAATTATACTAAGCTTGGAACCTTGGCAATATGGTTTGAATAAGATTCTACAATACCGAAGAACAGGCTTTCAAGTGCCCAGACGACATTCACAAGCACATAAATGCACTAAATCACTAGCTCTCTCCCATAGTAAAAAGTATACTTTGTTCCTTTCTCCCAACTAGACAGGTTCAATCTTGCCTTCCTTAATGATGCTTCTAATGCTATCTGCAAAACACCACAAAACACTCTTCCCAAGTGCATATCTAACAATAGGAACATACTTCTTTACTTCTTTTCAAAAAAATGTTTGATATTATATTTAACACTGATCTCCCTCTCAGTGCACGAACTATGGAACAGCAATTTGCTCCCATCAGAGACAAAGCAAACTCTGTAGCCAAATTGTATCCATTTTCTGACCCTCAACAAGGTAGAAAACAGTGGTTTAAGAACACATCTAACAGCTTGCTTCTGTTACATTAGGTCATGTCACATTGTTCCTGCTGTGTTTTATTACACAAATATAAAATTAACAACAGAGCTATAATGATTTCCTAAACTGGTTCCAACACAAATTTTCAATTTGAGGTCAGATGTATTGCCTAATAAAATTTTACAACACCAGTCAAATACTGGTAATTAGTTACCCAGAAATACAACTCTTCATTCAGCAGAATTAGTTTTAAGACTGTTGTTCACCACATAAAATGAAAATTATTATTATTATAGCTTTATACAAAGTGTTCAGATAGTAATATCCATGGGATATGGTGTTCAGTTTTAATTTCAGATAACACTATTAAATATATTTGATATAGTTACATTTGTACTAAAAATACACTAACATTCTGAGTTCTTGATCTGATCCTCATAAACCGTCACTTTCACACCATTTAGCAAGTATATGTTAGCATTATATGCTTATGGAATGTCAATCCTATATAACAGACTACTATGCTTTTTGGCTTAGATATTTTTCCTCTTTACAATGAAGGATGTGAGCTTTATGCAAGTAAATAGATTTTGAGCGCCTCCATAAATTAAAAATTAAGGGATATAATTTCACACTGATAGGTTAGCATTTTTAAGTGCTATGTACAAAACACCAGCAAAAGCTCTTATTCTGCAACAGTAATTTGCCACAATTTAGCACGGATTTTATAGTACAATCTGAAGTTCTGGTATATTTTAGGTTTCTGTCAGAAACCACTGACGTGAGGTCAGACAGTTGAAATTGTACTAAGAACATCAATATAAATATTTCCATGAACATGTATCTCATAGAGCAAGGGTAATTTAATATTTAAATGCATCTGGAAAGTATTAGTTTGAACAAGTCCATTCACAATTTGAGATTGTAAACAGGTCTGTCATATTGGTCTACCAAATTCTAACACTAAGATAGGTCTCAGATATTTCTGGTGTCTAGGTAATATCACTAAATGAATACTGACAGAAAACAGGTGTGCAAACTCTGTAATAAAGGATTCAACTACATTACACCTTTCATGAATGAAAGTAGGTTTAAAATAAAGTAAGTTTTATCATTAAAAAATAAGACTGTTTAAAACGTGCTTGCATCCACGAATTGTTTTGTGGTATTTTTTAATAGCATATATGGGGGCCAAAATGTGCCACCCTTATTCACACCAAATAGTTCTTTTCTCTGAGTAGTCCCATTCATTTGAAAGGGATTGCTCAATGAATGACGTACTACACAACCTGAGTAAGGGTATCTGAGTCGGCTCACAATAATTCATAGAGAAATTACACGTTGCCCAAGCTTATCTGTGCGTCCATCTTAAGGCCTATCAGAATCACCTTTCCTCCTGCTGAAAAAAACACCTTCAAGCAGGCAAGTTTGCTTCTTCTATCCATGCTGGCTCAGTTTCTTCTCCCTGGAACAGTTCGTTGTTCTCTACAACTGTCTGCCTGATTTGGAGGTCTTAGAGCCCTGCCTTTCGGACAGCTCTGTTAACTGTCTAAATAGAGTTCCTGCACTGGCACCTGTAGACCTAAAAAGCCAGAGACGATGTAGAATACAGGAAGCAAAGGTGTCATAGTCCATAGATCTACAAGGAGCTTCAAAAAGTGCAGAAAAAGAATGAAAGTCACTTGATAATCCCTGCGTTTCTCATAATAGGAGTGGAGAAAACCTGGGATACAGGCAGAAATGTTATACACCACAGCCCTAAAATACCTTGGAAACACTTCCCTTGAGTGAGGGTGGCTGGATCCCTGGCATCCAGCCAAATGCAATCCCATGTACTGGAATTTCGTTAACAGTGGACTGGCTGGTGGGAGCCACTGGATCTCTTGCAAGTACTCCAGGTAAACACCTCCGAGAGAGTGCAGAAATGTATTTGACATTTATAGAAGGCTTTTCATCATAATGGATGCCAAAGAGCTTAAAAATCCAAATTATACATGAACCCCTCCCGCACACTGTGACACTTTGGGTTTCACCCAGGCCAGTCGGGTTCAATCAACATCTGCCTTGCAACTCTGGGTGCCTTAAATGCTATGCTGCTGTGGTACAGCCCTGATACCAGCTAGCATACCAACATGCAGGTCACCCACTGGCTGTCACCACTCTGTTACTCGTTTCAGGAAGGTCTCAACAACCCTTCCAGCTCTGAGTTCTCCCCTCAGCAATTCTCCCTGTAATACCCACAAACCTGTATCAATTTGCTGCCCTTTACAGAGACCACACATAGCAGCTTATTAACTTAACTGGGGTTGACAAATCCTCCTTTTCAATCAAAGGACGGAGCTGATTTATGGAAAAAGTAAAACAAGTTTGTTAACAAAGGTTTAAGTGTACCAAGTATACTGAATATGCACAGAAATGATTACAACAAACAAAATTAAAAATACATGTCTAAGATTAAAACTCAGTGTAGGAAACTAGAAAGTCTTCTGTTCAAAGACATTTTTCTCATTACATTCAGTCATTCTTCCACTGTGGCTGGCTTGTTCTTTATCCAGGACCCAACACATGGAGCTCAAAGCTGGTTTCTTTGACTCCTCAGGTGAAGGATAACTATGGGATTGTTTCCTCTTCTTGTTATAGTCCAATAAACCTTTGAAATGTATTCCTTGAAAAGTAAACCCAGACAAAATTTCTCTCTCCTGCTGGGGTGTAGACACTATGCTGTCTTCTCCCCCCATTGTTAGCTTTGTTTACCTTATATGCAAATATACCTTCATTGTAAACCAGCAATGCACCTTTGTCCTACCTATAGCTGCGATGAATATTTTTCCCAGTTCTAAGTTAAAGGACACGCACTGTGACAACGTGTTACTACAAAAAGCTAAATATACTCCCTAACCTACAATGGGCCTTTGTCACACCCACTAACTGAAGTTTCCTTTAGGGGTAGAGCAGGGGTCGGCAACCTTTCAGCAGCGGTGTGCTGAGGCTTCATTTATCACTCTAATTTAAGGTTTCACATGCCAGTAATACATTTTAACCTTTTTAGAAGGTCTCTTTCTATAAGTCTATAATATATAACTAAACTATTGTTGTACGTAAAGTAAATAAGATTTTTTAAATGCTTAAAAAGCTTCATTTAAAATTAAATTAAAATGCAGAGCCTCCCAGAGCAGTGGCCAGGACCCGGGCAGTGAGAGTGCCACTGAAAATCAGCTTGCTTGCCGCCTTCGGCATGTGTGCCATAGGTTGCCTACCCCGGGGTAGAGGGTTTCCACCAAATAGGCACAACATACTGTACAGCTATGAGGGAAAGGATCTAAAATCCCCCTCCACAGGAAATTATATGCTACTCATTTTCCATTATCTACCTCTAAAGGATCAAGAGCTGCAACAATCCTGCTGAGATATCTGTGGTTCCAGTTAGTTTACTCTCAAAGCTGATGCTCAGGCCACCAAGCAATTTCCCATTGTAACGCAGTGAATGTTTATCCATCAGCACAATTGGTTTGCATGTTGTGGTTTCTATCACAGATGGAGCTGGCCATACATTGTAGTAAATGGCTGGAAATGGTGTAGATCACTATGCCAGTTTAATGTTGGGAGTCACCACTTTATTCAACATGTTGCAACATTACAAAGGTTAGTGTTAACCATGCAACAATCACAACTCAAATAACAGCAGGAAGAGTGAGGTAAATTGCTGTGTTTATAGTCCTTGGAAATGTGATGGTCAAGAAAACCCTTCCTTCATATTTAACAGTAACTCTCTACTGATTTCATCACGTATGACACAAGTTACTAAAATATGAGGAAAGGATAGAAATGTGGAACTCTGGAGTGAAATTCAACCAAGAAAACGACAATGTTATCGAAGTATTCAATACTGGTTCTTGTCCGGTGGTCAAAAAGAATATTAACCAGGAAAAATAGCAGATTTCTCATTCTGGAACATGTAGGGGGAGGGAGCAGAAGAGGCAAAATAGTTTGCTTCAGTATCATTGTCAGTGTTCAGGGTAATGACTAAAAATACCCTAAACAATCTAGGGTTTTTTCCATCCAGCATTTCACTGAATACCCAACTGGTATAAATTACACCCAATTTCAAATCAATGTACAAACTTTGTGTAACTTATACCACTGTTGAATTTGGCCCTATTACGTCCACTGTTTTCTTTTACTGTGAGGTCAAAAGTATGAAGAATCCATGCATTCAAACATGCAACAAACTGCAACCAGTTGTCTGAAAATGAAAACTTTGCATATAGCACAATAGAGGACGTTAAATCTGAGAAAGTCAATTTTAAAATAATAATAAAAAATACACAATTGTAGGGCTTACATTTGTAAAACAAATTTAAATACACAGTATTTGTGCATGTGTGTATATATACACATCCGTTATGGATGTATATACACAGTACATATATACACACTACATATGTCCATTTATACAGAGAGGTGTAATTCTATGACCTGTGTTATGTAGGAGATCAGACTAGATAATCATAATAGTGTCTTCTGACCTGAAAAATCCATTACATACAAACAATTATTGGAATAAAAACAACAAATTATATTCTAATTGCTTTCAGAATATAGTCCATTGAAGATACCAGGTTACAAAGAGCTCATGCATATTTTTCTAGTAATTACAATATTTCTTTTAAGGTTAAGAGTCTTACACACACATCATCCCTCTTATCTGCAACCATGGCTTTGTGCTGAATTTCTCTAAGTATTGAGTCCTGTGAGATCAGATCACGAGGAGATTAGGTTATACTATTAGAGATTAGCATTGTTCCCCCCAACATAAGAGACTCTTTTGAGGTTTGTTATTTAACTTGCCCCTCAGGCCTGGGGATAATGCCATTAGAGCCATTTTACAGGCAGCAGGATCCCATAAATGAGGCACTGATTTAAATAGCATCATGTAGAGTTGGTGTCAAAGTTCTCAGCTATTTACAGGTGACATCATAAGAGCCATTATCTGAAGTACAGCCAAGCAAGGATCACGTACAGATTTAGTTGATTGTCCACTGTGCATCAGAAAACACATCCTGCTCTTGATTTGCTTCTTAAATATCGCGCTTCAATTAAACATATTATAAAGCTGCACACTAATAGTATCAATGCCTGAAAAAGATCAGAGCTTGGTACTCCTTGGACACCGGATCGAGCAAACATTTTGGACCTATTTTTTTCAGAACTAGTCTGCCTATCCCTAATAAACATCATCTGTAGAAGAAGGGAAGAAAGATCTGGCAATAGCAGCTCTAGTCTGACAAGTCTAAATAATCGTTGTTTAATTAATCAAGATCTGACACTACTATCTATAATAACGACATGTGGTGTGAGTAAGTTAATGAATGAGTTGGATCCTTAACTCTACATTTCTTGAAGTCTATTTGAGACAGACATTATTTTCCAGAGTAAGCTTGCAAGTCATTTTTCCTGGGCATTATGTGCAATGCTCATTTCTCTTGGCATGTGAAGAAAAAAATGCTGTATTTTCAAAGCCTGAAGTAATTCTACAATAAGAGCCCAATGCTGCAAACGCACAAAAAGCTTTATACATACGAGTAGTCCAGCTTAGCTCAGTGAAACTACTCACATGCGTAAAGTGACTAATATAAATGACTGCAGGATCAGGTCCTAAGTTTTGAAAACAGCACTATATTCCTGCTAATATATATGTATACTTTTAATCATCCTCCTGTTGCATACAAATTGTACGTGGTGGATTTCACCATTTATTAGCATGCATTTGAAATTGCATATTCTCCCAAAGTTTAATCATGCATTCCTGATATGGCAGTAATTAGCAAATATGAACACTCCCTTTCTGGAGTGGTTTGTGTTGAGTTCCCATCTGATTTAATTACTACGTAATGTAGCTAAATACAAATTAAAATTCAACACACGAGTATTGCTAAAAATGTAGGTATTTATGATACAGTACAGTGTCTTTTTAAGTGTTTTTTAAAATTACTTTATTCCTTCAAATTGAACCTTAAATTAGTTTTCTGTGTATTGTTATAATAATGTTGCTATTACATTTGACATACTCTTTACAGAACATTATGTACATTTTTTTAGGAATTAAATGCTTTTCAGGGTTGATACTGACCTCTCTGTTGTTATTTTGAAGCATTGCTAGATATCTATATATACCTGAACTCTGTATGTTTCAGAATTGATGGAAAGTAATGAATGGTTAACATAGCTAGAGTGAAATCCTACTCCCACTCAAGTCAATAGCAAAACTCTCCTGGGGCCAGGATTTCACCCCTAAAGCATATCTCCTTTAGCCAATGTGTTAATAGAAAACCACCAAATACTAGGCCAAATCCTGCAGTCCGAGAAAAATTTCCCTGAGTCAGGACTTCAGGAGTGGGTCCCTATCACCAAATTGTGGTCCAACTTAAGTCCACAAGAGTTTTGTAACTGACTTTAGTGGGTGCAACGTTTTAAAAATTAATTACAATTAGTCATGCACATGACACAGTGATGGTCTGGAATGAAAATATTAATAGAATCAATGATCATTTTAGACTGTTAACTCTGGGACAATTAGCATCATTTTCTATGTGCTTCAGTAGCACTGAGCACAATGGGGTTACAGTCTGATGGGTCTCTAAGTGCTACTGGGGTATAAATGTCATATAATAAATAAATAAATAAATAAAATTAAATGAATTAAATAAATAAATAGTAAGTGGCTAGTTCCCCATAGAATGACCTTACATTTACTGCTGTTTGAAATAAGCAAATTGCTAAAAGAGTTCTGGATACTTTTCATTTGAAACATTAACCTTCACAAACGGCAAATATTGCTGAAAAAATTGTGTAAAGAAGTTCATCCAAAATTTTTCAAAACTGTTAAAAAATGCTATAATTTTGGGCAACGCTCGAAAACTGAAAAAATGGGCTAAGTCTCATGAGATGGGGTTGGTTTGGGTGGGGAGGGGAATAGTCCTAATGAATATTTTTCCCAGTTCTAAGTTAGAGGACACGCACTGTGACAACGTGTTACTACAAAAAGCTAAATATACTCCCAAGCATAAAAACAAAGCCTGAGCAGCCAAAACTCCCCCCCACTCCCCAAAAAGAGAAGCTGGCTATTCTCAAGCACACAAATGACTAATCACCCTTTAATCAAGTCATGGTTAATACAGTCATCCAATTTTTTGCTTAATCAGGTTAATATTCAAACAAGCTAAATATTAAATCCCTTCAGACATGCAACCTTGCTTGCCAAGTTTCAGCCTAGAACAAATTTTATATGAAGGTATAAATCCCTGAAAATAGACCAATGTAAATGCTGACAAACCCTTAGTTATTGTAGTATAAACTGGCAGTTCTGAAATCAACAGCAAATTATAACTAAAATTAGTTTCTGTTAAAAATCCTGTCTCATCTCTGGGATTACATGAAAGGTCATTTCAACTCCACACACATTTTCAGTTCCATTTATATTGATGAAATATCCTTTTCTAAACAAATTTATATATTATTGAAGTTTGCAGCAAGAATGAGAATCTACCATAGAAAAATATCTTGATCATCACTGGAATTCAATATTAAACATAAAAATAATTTTATTACATCCACTAGTAGTTAAACTATACATCTAACTGTCTTGTGTGGATCATTCATAGTCATATTTATTCAGTTGTTTTTTTTTAAAAAAGGTGTTTCATGCCTCCTCAAGCAGAATAAATGATAAATAATGCATTTCCTCAATGTTGGTGGGAAAGCTTGAGCTATAATTAGCATATGCAATTACATATTCTGATACTTGATGTTCACTGATGTCATTTCTCTCGTCGTATACAGTATAAACGAGAGGCAGGCATTCTGAATAAGACTTAACAACTTTATTCTTATAAACAACCCCTGCAGTTCAAGACAGCTTCCTTTGACCAACTCTGTGAGGTAAAAGGCCTTATTCTATAGCTTCTACCAGCTTTATTCTAAGTGAAAACACCACTTTGTGCTGCATGTTATGTTAAAATAACGGATTTGTGTTGGTTCCTGAAGAGAGGCGGAATGAAAACTATTGACACTATGGATAACAAGGCCCCCTTAAAGACAAAGTATGGGGAGATGCTGGGTAGGGTCTCCAACAGAGGACCTTTGTACTTCAATGCAAATGAATCTCTGAAAAACAGACTGCAGACAATGACCAAGGAGAAGTCACAGGGAACCAATCCATCTGCAGCTATTTTGTTAACTCACTGTTTCATACATTCTTTCTCTTATACAAAACACTTGATGTTGACAGCTGTGAATTTTAAACAACTATTCTGTATATGTTTTTCTAATTTTGTGTATTCAGATTGTTTCCCTGCATCGGGAGGGTTGAAAACTGAGTACCGCAGATTCTATAATTTAGAGATTTCATGCTTTTCAAAAAGTCACAGCAACTCTGATTGGAAAACAAGGTAGAAATTAAGTGTTTAATGAAGAGTGCTTCCAATGGCAAGGAAAAGTAGAGTTGCTTTAAAGAAATTCCACAATACAGAACTTGCAGAAAGTATGAAATATAATTAGGGATTCCTCTTGAAATATTATATTGTGCATGTGACAACTATAATAATAAAAATATGTAAACTTTGTTCTAACAAACTACATTATGATTGTTTACACCAATCCAAAGATGTTTTCTCTTACATTAGCTGAACATTGTCAGCATTTTCTAGTGCAATTATTTATAGGGAAACTTCAGCAATATGGAGAAAAACTTTGTTACAAGTCAATTAATCAAATGAACTATTTGAATATCAGCAATTTTTCCATGTAATGTATGAACTTTTCCACCAGTTAAAATAGTTGCTGATTTACAAGCAACATTTTCTGTGATTGTGTGTTTTGGGTGCAGGGGATGGGAGGATCAGTTTTCAAATTAGGCTGAAAAATTGTGAAAAATTGGAGTGTTTTGTATTTTCAAAAATACAAGAGAAAAATAATTTAAGTATAACAGTAAAATAGCAGTCCATACATATTGCATGGGTCCTCCACATTCAGTGTTTCCATCATAAGCTTTGGAAGGTTTGCAGATGAAACATTGCATACACCCTGGTGTTAGATACTGTTGGTAAAGAATTGTTAGGCTAAAAAACCCCTCAGGAGTTAATCCATTAATTATGGGTCAGATTCTGGTTGCCTGATGTGCCATAGGAAAGAAAGGAATAAATAGTAAATAGAGATACGGTGTGAGCTAGAGGATAGGGCACTGAACTGAGTGTCAGGAAATTGGGGCTTTAGTCCTAGTTTTGCTACTGACGTCCTGTGTAACCTTGAGCAAGTCACTTCCCCGCTCTGTCTCTCTGTTTTACCCTCTGTCTTGCAAGACTGTAAACTGGTTTGAGCAAGAAATGTCTCTTACAGTGCTTAGTATAATGTGGCTCTGATCTCAGCTGGTGCCTCTGGATGCTATTGTAATTCAAATAATAATGTAAGTTCCAGAAAAGTTGTACTTCCTGTACTCAAAGGAGTGCAAGGACTTCTCCTTTGCTATTCCCCTGGGGGCTCATCTTATCCCATCACCATCACCTACAGAGCTGACCAGCCATGCAGGAGTGATTATGCTACACCCCATGAAGGACTGAGGAGGATTGCAGAGAGGAGCAAAAATGTGGAAGAGAGGCTGTTTGATCTGGCAGGGGGCACAGGCAGTTAACCAGCATAATTTTGCCTCATTCAGCCTATTCATGGCTACAATATACATCATCATACACCCACCGTCAGGGAGATGAAGCTTGCCACAAAGGGAACAGAATAAAGGATTAGCTGTTTTATGTGCCTTTTTCTCACAGGTGCAAGCCCTAACCTACAAGACACATTGCAACATGTTCAACATGTTCACTTCAGCCTTTACTCTCTCTCTGTGGCTGTAACTGCCCTTAGAGGGAAACTATTGTGCAGCCACATTACAGAAGCCAATGGTAACATGGCCACTGAGCCATCAATATGGGGAGAAATCAATAAGGGGAGAAATGGCAAAGCTAGTATCCATAATTTCTTACCTGAGTGTTACCAGCCCTGCTTTCTTTCCTTCCTATGAAAATCCCATCTCCATTATGACATTTTTATATTACATTATAGAATAAATAATAATATCACCATAGCCCTAACTGTTTCTACCACATTGAGGTCCCAAATGTGCCAGGTACTTTACAAACATAATAAATGACAGTCCTTTGTCCCAAAAGCTTACATTTCCTTCCATGGCTTTTTACCCAGAAGGGAATGAAAAGAACCAAAGTATCAAATGTTTATAATTCTAATTAGTTATTTACCTCAGACCACAATGGCTCATTAGGAGGCATTACAATCTATTCAATATATACATGTCTAGACATACATATCCATTGGCTCAAAATTATGTTTCACATACACACAAAGCCCTTCAATACAGATTTACGATACAGCATGTAACCGAGTGCTTAATGACTCTGTAATTCAAGGATTATTGACGCACAAGATGTAACAGCCGCTTAAGAGTTACTACACAAGAGCTTTCCAAAAAAGAGATCACTTTGTCATTTTTACTATTTATTTTCTAAACTATCCAAAGGCTACTCACATTCACGGCATAGACTGAAGAGCAGCAAAATCCAAGTCTAACTAAATTAAGCAGTTTTTGCCGCTGGGGAAATGGAAAAAAAGTCTAAAACACCACTACCTCTGGGTTTTTTTGTTGTCTTGTTTTGCTTTTTTAGACACTCAAGCTTTAAAACAGCTTATTTTTTTTCTGGAAAAAAAATGGTTCTAGGCTGAGACCTTGTATTTCAAGTTTAGTCTCAGAATTAATTTTAACAGGCAAGTTATAAACCCCTTAAAAAGAGTGTTTATAAAGGGAGCTGTGACAGACCCTTAAGCACAGTGGCAGTAATGGTGTCTCTGTAACACCAGAACCTTTGAAAATATAAAAGAAAAGGGAGTTTATTAGTCCCCCTCCTCCACCTTAACAATGAATATTTCTGCTGCCAAACTTTCAGACCCAGAGTTGGTTTCCTTTCAAATAATTGATGTAGCCTTTCTTCAGCATCCAGTCCAGACAAGTTCTCAAATGTGAAGCAGGAAATCACACCGTCAAAGGAAAACTGAGCATTTCTTCCACATGGTCTAGGTCAGCCCCTCAAAAACACTAGATTTATACTGTGGCTGCCAAAAACCTTGCATTTCCATGCCCTCCTGTTGCTAAGATAAAGGATGTTTCCTACTGCCTCAGAATACCATACTCATTTAAAACTCCAGCTATGTTCTGACAAAACATGCTGCTGTCACCCCAAATTGAGCAAATGAGCCTATGTCCCACAGTATAAAGACCAAAAGAGTTATTGAATATCACCCGGGGAGCACAAAATGAACAGGATCCCATTTCTCTCTGACCTTTTTGGGCATTTTTTCCTGCAATTGGCCTAGTCCTTCAGCCTTCATTTCTCATTCTGTCTGTGGTAGCACAGGAAGGACAGCTAGGACTTTTCAGTTTCAAACAGATCAAGTTTTGTTAAATAACTTTTTTTCCCCTGCTTTTTCAAACCAGAAGCGGAAAGGAACACTGAAGAAAATGGAAACTGGCAAAAAGCTTTAACTTCAAATAGCCTTGTAAGTCAGTGCTGGTGTGCAAAACTAATTCTGGGGTTGATTTTTTTTATTATTATTTATTTATTTATTGCATTTAAATACAACTGGATCGCTAAAAAAGAGGGTGGGAAAAGTATAACATAGATTAACATCTGAGTGAAAAATGCAAAAATGTGTAGTGTTATAACTTCTGACTACCAAAGGGAACAACGAAGAGACCTCTTGGCACCAATGTTTATAGACAAGATTATTTGTAACATGTAACTAATACAAATGCCCAGAAAAGGGCCCTAATAGAGAACACAATGCTTCACTACTTGGTGTCTAGGAAAAAGACATTTCAGTCTGCTTAGAGATTAAGAAATCCTATAAAACAGGAATGCCTAGCTTTAAAAAAAAATGCAAAAACTTTCTTTTGTTAAAATGAACACTGCAGAATATAGCAACTGTATTCCTTCAAGGTTAAGGGATGTTTTCTATGCAATTAGAAAAACCTTTTTTTATGTAAGTTTCCTCCCATGATTTAGGACTAGGTAAGCAACAGTCTGATATTAATACACAATTTATGGGATTCCATATCATCACCTATTCCAGATTTAGTTCACTGTCTATTATACCATTCATCATATATACATATTTTATATCTTTTAAGGACAAGGCATAACTCATTGTGCATAAACTGGACGGATTCTTGTACTTCATCCTATAAACATGTCCCACGGGCAAGGGGCTACACCCTATTAAAATGCCTGTAACAGAGTCTGAATCCAAATCTGTTGCTGTTTAAGCTGCTAGTAGCGCTACCACTTCTAGTAATCTAACTTTTGCCTCTACTTGTGTCTCTGCTGCTTTCAGAGTTGTCCTTACTTTCCTGCGGTTGGTCCAATGCACAATTCAGAGACACTTACAGTCTCTTCTATAACTAAGAGGAAGAAACAATTTTCTACCATATGAAACAACAGCTCGTGCAAAGGGTCAACAAGCACTACAACTGCCTGTATGGATCTGGAGCGCTGAAGGGTGTAAAGAAGACTCAAGTGTAGAATGGGATCCTGACTGCCATTAACTCGCCATGTAAGAGATATATGGAATCACTCAAGCAGAAAGGGAGATCTCTGACAGCTCACTCAAAGGAAGATGAGAGAATGCCACCATATTGAACAGGCATCTGGAGTGAAGACACCTCACACTTGGTCTTACTCCAGCAGAGAGAAAGCAATTTCATGAAATGTTTAGAGTGCTGAAGAATGGTATAGAGGTGCAGGGAATTAAGAAATAATAGGAAATATAGTTTCTTTTGATCCTTTTAAAGAACAAAGTGGTCACTCTTAAAATGTATCACTTTTCCTTGGATAAATAGATTCAGTGACCCAGTATTTGCAACACTCTTCTTAAAGGAAATAAGGCAAATATAGATGTTATATTATTTTATCTGCAGACAAATGGGAAGTGTTTAAGGGTGACCACTGCATCAAACAAGATCCTGATTTATTTTTGACTAGAGTACATAATCTGAAATAAGACACCAATTAAGAAACTGTTACACTCCTATTAAATATCCGTCACTATGCAATTCAGTTTACTAATAAAGAACACTCTAGGGGGGGAAAAAGACTTGTTAATAAGGGCCCATCCTTAATAGTGTGTCATTTTGTGAGATTTTTATAAACAGTGGATTTAGAACAATCTATTTCAATTGTTGAAGCATATCGGATGAGGGCAACTGATATTCAAACGCCTTCTAAGAGGCGTCTATCTGGGCTGCTTCTCTCTTTGCATCACCTGCAATAGCCAGAAAGATTCTGCTTCCACAGAGGTGAAGGTCAGATCAGATTCCACCAATAAATTCAGTCTTCAGCTCTGCAGGATGTCTGTTTTGTAAACTCTTGAAGCCAGAACATAATTTATACCAGTGAAATTTAATTTTCTGCTGACAGATCACTTTCCTCTTGAAGCTACTGGTTCATAGAATATGCTTGGACACTGTTGCCCAGAAAAAAATAAAAGATCACTTAGCCTCTGCGAGCTCATAGCTGCTGACATCAATAACCAGGACAAAAAAAAAATGTGCAAATATAAAGACAGTTTCACAAACAATGAGCAGCAGCAGCAACTCAGAGAAAGTGAGTCAACAGTGAAACAGAAACTACCCCATTATTTCACACCCAGAGTTCCTTTCTCCTGTTCCAGCACTAATGACATTTACTTCATAGTTAGGTCTTCTCCCACCTATCAAAGCACATGAAGGAATAAAAAAAAAATCCATGCCCAGGTGGATTTAATAAGGCATATTTAATACTTGGGGTCAGGGAAAGACATACGAGCACCATATGCAGGGGACTGACCGGATTAAGGGATTAGGAATGAGGGCATGATGCCTTTCACCTTGAGGTCACTGCTCTGAATCTGGCTCATGTCAGTAGTGACCGAAAATTGTAACCCCCAGGCAGCTATTCAGTGACCTATGTGGAATGGTTTGGGTCTTGCTTCAGTTTCCAGCAGATACAGGAAGGGACCATGTAATAAAATCCAAAATTGTTACTTGCACTCACATGGGCAGCCTCAGTGGAGAAGGTCCAAATTAATGGGACTAGACACTAAACCACATTCTCAGCTCTAAAAGTGGCATCTCTTGGTGTGGGATTGAGCCAGATTAGCAAGAAGTGATGTGTGTGAGAGGAAATTAGCAGAGCAGTCCTTTCACCATGTAAAAAGAGAGGTCTGAAGAGTTTCCAGTACAATCAGTCTGGTACATTTCAGGAACACTACATTAATTTCAATAAAGTTAAAAAGGAAATTAACATTCTGTGAAGCTGTTGGGGGAAGGCTGAAATTTCCAAATGATCAGTCACTTGCCTGCTGGCTATTCACATGCTTAAAATTACATATGTGTTTACGTACCTTTCTTAATCAGGGCCATTGCCAATGAGCGGGAGATTTTCAAAGGCGGCATCCAGCTCCCATTGACTTTCAGTGGGCACTGGGTGTTTAAGAGCCCTTTGTGGCTGAAAATCTCCCCCTAAGATTTTACTAAATTGCATGAGTTTATTATATTTTTTTTTAAATTAAGTCTGTCTTAAAAATAACTTTTTTCTCTTAATTACTCTGCTGAGTGAAAGCAATCATTTTTCCCTCGGAGACGAATGCAGTTTCCTATTCTGCAAACCAGACCTGTGCATTTGTGCCAACCACTTACTCCATGTGTTCTTAGCACACTAAGATCTACAATTAAGATGGTGTGTAGAGTACAGACACCGCACACCCAGCTAGCCTGGGTACAAATAGCAGTGTAGATGGTGAGGCACTGCTTAGGTGAGTAGAGTGCACGACACACCTGAACCCTACGGTATACCCTATACAACTCTCTACACACCCAAGAAGTGGCTCCCACATCTACATTGCTATTTTTAGCAGCAGTGTTCCACTGCCGGAGCTTTTCCCCACCAGAGCAAAGTCTCCAGAAGAATGGAAAGGTGCTGGCAGTGGGGAGGCAGTGGAGAAAGGCTCTGGCAGCTAACTGTAGCTACACACCACAGTGTGTATGGATGCAGCCTGCCTTCTACTGCGGTGTTTAGCTACACCTACCTACACACCTTCGCAAGAGTAGACAAGGTCTAACAAAGTGAAGTTTTTTTAAAAATAAATGACTTTTCAATTTACATCATATCTGCCTGTTTAGACTAAACATAGGTAATGGACATGGTAGAACTTAAACAGAATATAGAGTATTTCACACACAAGGGTCACAGGCTGTTCATATCAACTTTTTATTAACACTTGTTGTATCGTTAAAGAAGAGGTAGTCTTCATAGCAACTTAAGAGAGGAATCTGAAAAATCACCATGATTTAGGGACTTGAAAACATTACCCACATTGTATATGTGACTGATGTCACTCACTCGGTGCAAACTATGTCAACTATTTGTAAATTCAGAGAAAATGGCTTCAAAGGACATAGATTTCCTGTGGAGAAAATATATTGATCAGACATATGCCTCTCTGAAAATAAGGAGCACAGAAAACTTTCACTATGGGCAGGTTGTTTCATTATAGGATTTCTTGCATCTTCTTTTGAAACACTAACCGCTGGCAATTGTCAGACAGATACCTATCTATACAGAGCATTGAGCTGATCAACATGCCAGGTCTTCTGTAAGATACACGTATTTTGAACAAGCGGTATCCCACTTTATATCTGCACATTCCAGTTACTCTGACTTATTATTAACCCACCACAACCTACCTTCACTTCCTCATCTTCCCCATAGGAAGCACCAACAATTTCTTCCAAGGAGGCTTTTCAGTAAGGGGTGCTGTATCCTCTCCCAGCAGTAATAGTAATTTCAGGACCAACAGACACAACATGGTTCCAACAAGACATCTTTCTGTTTGTTCAGATCTATGTTCAGATCCAACTCTTTCAGCACATGCTTCTCATTCACATAGATGTTCTTCCTACACCAAACCAATCAAGCTTCAACTGACAATATTCAGTAAAGACTAAACTTCCTTGGAAGTTATTCCTCCAGCATCTGTGAACAGACTACCCAATGGCATATGTCAACTACATCCTAAACTCCTTAGAAACTTTGGAGAAATCATGATGATATCATTCACTGTGATATTAACAATAGGACAGTTATGTCAAGTTTGTGCACAGGAATTCTCATTCATCTTTACGGAGACAAGGCTGACAGTCTCACCTTTCCAAATTGTGGAGACATCATCTTATTCTTCACTGGCAAGGTCCATATGTTTATTTTCATTTGTCCTATTGGCAATGTTCAGTTCTGGAGAGAGAGATCAGCCATGTATATCAGATGGTTTCTCATGATGAACTGCTGGAGAAAGGATTGAGTGCAACAAGTGTGATGTGGCTTTTAGACACTTCAATAGAGTCTGATAGTGTTAAATGTCTTGTTACATACAGATTTAAAAACTTAGCTGTCATTACACCAGAAACTGTCTCAGTTATGAAGCAGGTGCATTGAGAGAGCAAGTTGTACATCAGAATTATCCACAATGAGAGAAGTGGGCTCGAGAACGCATTTAGTGCTACACCAGACTTGCTCAATGCACCTGATCTCTTCCTGGTAATGAATACTTATACATGCTCAATCTCCTTTGATATGAAAAGGAGTCAACATCTATATCAGCATTCCTCTTGATTACAGATAACTCATCACTGTTGTTTACCATGAAGGTATCCTCATCTCATATTAACTACAGATCGTTCTTGACATATTGGCGGGTGAGGATGAAAGAGATCTCTGAGCCAAAGAAAACAAAACAGATTAATATAGTTGCTCACTTGTGGCACCTGCCAAGAAATGAGGACTGGTGGCAAGTAGGATGAATATACAGAACAGTTCATTTACTGTACCTCTCCGCTACATGCCAGTTAGTCCATTCTTCCTCAACAGACTGGAATTTGCTCAAACAGGTACAAAATGCATCAGATCAGGTTAGTCTTGCTTAATGGCAGTGAGGATAGCCAGTTGCAGAAACCTTCAACATAACATAGGTATAACATAGGGAATATACAGTAGAAAACGTCCCAAAGCTTGCCTTTATTCACAAGGCAGCTCTAAGGGTATGAACTGCTAAACTCTGTCATCATCACTTAACTTACAGTGCTCCTTAATATGATACAGTGTTCTAGTCTGGGGGGAAAAGATCTTGTTAAGAGTACATATTTGACTTTGATCCAGTTGACACGTTTCTGAAGGAAGGCACCTGACAGGACAAAGATGCTCAGTACTTCATTTAATATGTCTACCATATGTGGCAGTTTAGGAATCACTGTCATGGAGCCCTCAGTATGTTTGTGCCTAGCATTCAATAAAAGTAAAATGTGGATAATCAGAGCTATTCCTGTTATATTTCAGGAGTTGATGGCTTAGCAGGAAGTTTTGTGGGCTGCATTGAATAAACAAATTTACCTACACCATTGAGAAACTAAAAGCCTGGGCTTTTAACTTTAGATTCAAAACCACTGGAATGTCTCAGCTTACTTTTGATATTATACTGGGAGAGTTAACACCTCAGACCAGGAAATCACTTAAGCACAGGTGCAACTAAGCATGTGAGCAGTCCCATTGATGGCAAGTACTTTGTTGGAAAAATAGTTAGCATTCTACCCTTTTCTTTTCCAGCCACTCAGAACTTCCTATAACTTAGTCGGTATTTGGCATGAAAATAGGCCTACACTAGAAGTTCTTTGGGGAGATCCAGCACAAGTTGAATTAGATTTCAGTAAGTTATGGGCCTTTTAAAATCATGCTCTGCACATTTAACATTTCTCTTTTTCTTGCTAAGCCTGTGAAGTGTACGTTTAAGGAGGGCCTCCTTGCAATGCGTAGCTAACTTAGCTGAACAGTGAAAAGTTTAATAAAGGTAAACAGCATTGCGGCAGGGGCTCTATATTCATCTTGTAAAGAATGATAGCATGGCATTGTGTTATTTGAGAATAGTTAATGATCATGAATGGATGGATCATAACACAAACAGTGTATGCCAACAGTCAGAGTTAAGTTTGCCCATTTAACTTCAGATTTCTCATTTCCTGACTTAAAATACACAACCTTAATATTCTCTTAATGTAGGTTTTTTGATGGTATTAATATTTGGTTTCGCTAACGTGCCATAATTTTTGCCAAACTAGTGATTTTATTTTAGAGAAATAAGTATACAGTGATGGATGTGCTTCAAGATGCAATTCAAGCAATGTATTCTATTGAAAAACAAAATTTTTCCTTTTCTCCTGATGATACCCAACAAAAGTTCTCATTTCCTTATAAGTCCTGTATCTAAAGCAGACACTATTTTAATATGCAAATTCTTGCAGTTTTTTTTTAAGAGTTAAGAGTCTCCTTTACTCATTTATTTATTGTAAAACTAAAATTAAGGAATATCTTCAAAAAAAATACTGAACATGCAAATTTTAGAGTGAATCTGACTATCTACAGGAATGGGGAAATGCTGCAGTGAAGTCTAGTATCAGAGGGGTAGCCATGTTAGTCTGGATCTGTAAAAGCAGCAAAGAATCCTGTGGCACCTGATAGACTAACAGACATTTTGGAGCATGAGCTTTCGTGGGTGAATACCCACTTTGTCGGATGCATGTAGTGGAAATTTCCAGGGGCAGGTATATATATGCAAGCAAGAAGCAAGCTAGAGATAACAAGGTTAGTTCAATCAGGCAGGATGAGGCCCTGTTCTAGCAGTTGAGGTGTGAAAACTAAGGGAGGAGAAACTGATTTTGTAGTTGGCAAGCCATTCACAGTCTTTGTTTAATCCTGAGCTGATGGTGTCAAATTTGCAGATGAACTGAAGCTTAGCAGTTTCTCTTTGAAGTCTGGTCCTGAAGTTTTTTTGCCGCAGTATGGCCACCTTAAGATCTACTATTGTGTGGCCAGGGAGGTTGAAGTGTTCTCCTACACGTTTTTGTATATTGCCATTCCTAATATCGGATTTGTGTCCATTTATCCTTTTCCGTAGGGACTGTCCAGTTTGGCCGATGTACATAGCAGAGGGGCATTGCTGGCATATATTACATTGGTGGACGTGCAGGTGAATGAACTGGTGATGGTGTGGCTGATCTGGTTAGGTCCTGTGATGGTGTCGCTGGTGTAGATATGTGGGCAGAGTTAGCATTGAGGTTTGTTGCATGGATTGGTTCCTGAGCTGGAGTTACTATGGTGCGGTGTGCAGTTACTGGTGAGAATATGCTTCAGGTTGGCAGGTTGTCTGTGGGCGAGGACTGGCCTGCCACCCAAGGCCTGTGAAAGTGTGGGATCATTGTCCAGGATGGGTTGTAGATCCCTGATGACGTGTTGGAGGGGTTTTAGCTGGGGACTGTATATGATGGCCAGTGGAGTCCTGTTGTTTTCTTTCTTGGGTTTGTCTTGCAGTAGGAGGCTTCTGGGTACACGTCTGACTCTGTTGATCTGTTTCCTTATTTCCTCGTGCGGGTATTGTAGTTTTGAGAATGCTTGGTGGAGATTTTGTAGGTGTTGGTCTCTGTTTGAGGGGTTAGAGCAGATGCGGTTGTACCTCAGTGCTTGGCTGTAGACAATGGATCGTGTGGTGTACCTGAGATGGAAGCTGGAGGCATGAAGGTTGGCATAGCGGTCGGTAGGTTTTCGGTATAGGGTGGTGTTAATGTGACCATCACTTATTTGCACCGTGGTGTCTAGGAAGTGGACCTCCCATGTAGATTTGTCCAGGCTAAGGTTGATGGTGGGGTGGAAGCTGTTGAAATCGTGGTGGAATTTTTCCAGTCTCTTTCCCATGGGTCCAGATGATGAAGATGTCATCAGCGTAGCGTAGGTAGAGAAGGGTCGTGAGTGGACGAGAACTGAGGAAGCACTGTTCCAGGTCAGTCAGTGAAGTCTCTTATTCTTAATACTCCATTATATATGCAGTGTACTGCAATGAGTTTCCTACGTATATAAATGCACCCAAAATACATTTTGGGATAAATCTTTTTATGCACAAAGCAAATTTTTGAGCAGTGATGTGCACTTTCAGCTTCCTCTAACTTCAGTGGGAGTTCAGGGCTCTCACAACTTAACAGTTGTGCTCACCAATTGGATTGGACTCTTACATCTAATTTGCAACATCTGATAGTCCACATTGGATTTTTCCCAGTCACTGGTGTAAATTATTTATGTATCTGTATTTCCAAAATGTGCTAATGATCTCTAAGCAAAAGTACATAATACTATAACAATAATATCTTTTTCTGCAAATACACATTCAAAGGAAGGGTAGACAGAGCAATCACATTCTGACCTATTTTCCTTCAGTCCCACTGTTGTAAATCCTCACAATCTAGCCCTGGAAACAACATTCTGTTGGGGGGGGGGGAACTCCAGTGCCTATAGCATCCCTAAAGCTATAGAAGGTGAAAAGAATTACATTCTTAATTCACAAGGCCCTTTTTACATATAATAATTTCTTTTAGGTAAAGGTCAAGTTACAAGACTTTTTGAATTATTCATAGTGAATTCCATTTTGGGTTATTATTCAGCAGTATAAAATTTATGATGTCAAATTTCATGACAGTTAAACTTGAATTTGTTCTATTTCAGAATGACATCTGGGTCTAGAAAATAACAAACCTTCCATATTAAAATTACCTTGTATTTTTAGGTTCTTCTTTATAAAAGGCATTAGACCAGTAGGTCTTTAGATAGATGTTTGGGAAAAATAAGTTAATTAGCTTTTGATAAGAGAAATTAGGAATAGAAATTTCACAATAGGAACTGACTACTTACAATCAGTTATGAACAAACATGCTCAATTGTTTGGATTCCAAATGTTGGAAGAAAATCTAATAGACACCATTTTATAGTCAGACGAAAATCTAAGAAATATGTTCAACAATGCAGTGTAATACATGCTCTTCAAGAAAATATAACTATGTAAAAACATAAGTTTTATTTGTTAATGTATGTGTAACAGATAATTTTTAGCTGACAGAACAATTATTTACATCTTTAGTAAAAACTGAGTAGCCTTAAGGTGTTCTGTGATGTTCACTCATGCAAGGAATTCTTGTCAAATATTTTAATGAGAGGAAAAGTATGGCAGTCAAGATTAAAAGTCAAGGTGACCTTTAACTGTGCAAAACAGTATCTACATATCACCTTACATTTTTTTTAAGGTCATCACTTCGTACCTCTTGAACAGACATTCCATAAATGCAAGAGTTTGGTACAATAGTACATTCAAAGAGCTAATAAAAATTGGTCTTAGCTCCAAATTAAACTCGCATTACATATATTTTAAATTTTTCATGTCCTTGGGTATGAAACTGAAATGGCTGCTTGGTTGTCTACTGTGAAATGAGTCAAGAAATCACAAAGTACTAAGTACTAACACATAGATACACAATTCTCACGTAGTCTTTGATACTGGAATGCAGCATCTTCTATAAAAAGAGGAAAAAATATAGATTTGGCTTGATTCTTGAGTGTTGGCCAAGATGTACAGAAGACAAGACTTAGAGGTGGAAGTTAAAGGAGCTTTAAGCTTAAGGACTGCAGTAAGTTGCTCCCACTGCATGACCACATTCTGGCAGGTGAAAATTGTACAGTGCCACCATGTTCAGGCCATGGCTCCTTTTTTTACTACTATACTAGGGATTGGTGGAGCAAATGCACTGTTAGCTTTACCTCGTACAGGGTTTCCTCTAAGCAGAGGGAATACCAAGGCAGATAGTTAAAATGCTTTTAGACAGTAAAACCAGTGTGCCACCAGAGCAGCACAAAGAGTTGGTCTAATATACTTAAATAGCTTATAATCATTTTATATTTTAAGTTTTCAATTATTTAACCATCATCATTACTGGGATTGAAACATTTACCAAAGATACAGTCATCATCAGATATGTACATGAATAAAGAGAATGAAGTTCTACTTTTCAAATATTTGCACACTGTTATTGCCAGAGAGTGATGGACAATAGCCACAATGTGCACTTATTTCAGTAAAAAAACAAAACTTTAAAGACATTGGCTACATTAATTCCAGATGGAACACTCCTATTCACAAGCTCTGCAAGTCCCGAGCTGTTCCATATGCCCAACTCTAGAGGGACACAGTTCCACCGGCTTTGACAACAAGAGAGCCCTCGCTGTGTGTGAGAAAATGGTTTCTCTCACAACCAAGCTTCTGGTCTATACCTGATTGACTCCATTTTTTGATCACATTCCCAAACTTGGTCTCCTAAGCTTTAACAGGAAAGGTCCTTTGTTAAATTGCTTGGCTCCCAGGTGCCGCACAGCTGCAACAAAATTTAGGCCTCCATCTTGCAAACACTTATGCACAGGAGAAACTTTACAGATAGGAGTAGTCCCACTGAATGCAGAACAACTAGTGATGTGCATAAAGTATTTGTAAGGTAAGGGCCTAAAATTTTTAATTACAGTGCAGAATATAGTTTTCCTTTCAAACTCTACCAAAAAAGTTTTTCTGCTCCACCTTCTCTTTTGATATTAGTCTTAAAACTTGCATAAAATTTCCTAACCTGCTAATATTCTATCGCTTTGGTGGATGTATGGGAGAATCCACAAATTACTGTATATACTTGTTTATAAGCTGAATTTTTTAGTAAAAAAGGGAAGCGTCAGAGAAGGGGGTCAGCTTATGAACAGGTGTAGAGAGGGAATGGTGGGAGACAGCCCCTCACAGCAGAGGGAATAAGGAGAGGCAGCACAGCCATCAGAGCCAGAAGGCAAGAGGTGGGACCAGAGTGTCTCCACTTCTGGCCATGCTGCTCTCTCCCCAGCCTCCAAAGCAGCTGCAGCTCCGGGGCTGGCAGTCTGCAGCCATGCTGCCCGGCCATGCTGTGGCCAGGCCAGAGACATCCTCCCCTGACCCACCCCAGGTAAGATGGGAAGAGATGGGATGGGGAGAGTCTGGGGAGTCCCAGGCTAGGGGTGGGACGAGGAGGGGTTACACAGGGAGGAGTCCTATGGGAAGGTCCCAGGTTAGGGGCGGGGTCATGTGGGGGGTGGTCACAGGGGTTACTTCCCTGACCCCCAGCTTCTCCTCCCCCCCAAAATTTCCCCACTGGTTGCTGTCCCGGCCCGTCAGGCTAAGCCACTGGTAGGCTGGGATATTTTGTTTACTTAGGTTTACCTCGTGTCTGCAGATGCTCGAGGTAAGCAAACTGTCTTGGCCTGCCAGTGGCTTATCCTGATGGCCCGGGAGTTAAAGTTTGCTGACCCCTGAATTATAGGGTCGGCTTATGAACAGGTCATAAAAATTTGCCATTTTTACTTATTATATTTGAGGAGTTGGCTTATGAATGAACCTGTTTATGATCGAGTATATACTGTATGTTGCAGGCCTCTAAATGGATTAGACAAGGACAATGGGAACCAATGACTTTCCATTCGCCTCCACTCACCACACTTACAATGACTTCAATTCCAAGTATTAATTTATTTTATAGTTGAGTAAATCAGATTTAAACCTACTAAAGGGAATTTTTATAGTTATAGAGTACGCTACATTACACTGTTACTCTATAACTTAAAATAGTCAGCTTGCTGTTTTTCTTCATAAGAGTAAAAACTTTTAAAACCACTAAGGACAGGCTTCTCAGAAAAGCCTAGTTCTGGTTAGATGTGAACCTGGAATTTATACAATAACATACAACTACATCTTTTTATGGATTAAACCCCCCAGATTATGAAACCACAATTCTATTTACTCTATTAGAAAATAGCATCTTTAAGATTCACATACTTTTTACGGGTCAGTTCTTCAGCTTCTGTTATTGACTTATCTCATTTGCACTGATTTACACCTGCTGAGGGTCTGGCTCTAAGTCTTTAGCCGTATTTCAAACACTATGTAACTTGTCAGGAAAAGAAATAATTTTAGCTGTTGTAAAGAGACAACTTCATCTGCTGAATTTAATAAGAATGGGATGAATTTAATATCAACGGGAAATGGAAAGTACTTGGGGCCAGATCCTCAGCCGATGTTAATGGGAGCAGCTCCATTGATTTCAATGGAGTGACACCCATTGATACCTGCTTTGGATTTGGCCATGGTGTTTTTTCCACCCTCAGAAATCTAAAATAGGCAGTAGCAGACAAGTCATTATAATTATGTCAGCTCTTTCTAATTACTGTTTGTACTGTAATAAAATGAATATTGAAGCAATCAGTTTATTCCTGCAACGATCATAACCTGATTAAATAAAGGTGGAAACTGTAACAGAGGATAGTAAATCATCTGTAATATTTTGTATATTTTATGCATGCAAAATACACACTCAGTATATGTGTATGTAAAAATTATTCAGAACAGACTGTGCATTTTTTGCATATGAAAACTTTTTATTCTCTCTTTTAACTTAAATCGGTCCATCATTGCCAATGTCTTTTTTGAAAATGCATTTTCTAAATATTATGTTGCCATTATTACTGAAATTGTTTGCTGTTCTTATTGGCCAGCTGTTGTCCTTAAGAAAGACAAAAACACATCCCTAACATTGCTAATCATTCTCTCTAAGGGAAAACCACCACTATCTTTTAACATTGGTCTAGTGCTTTAGGATTACTGCAACATGCACACAATCTTTCTTTAGGTGCTGAGGAAACCTGGCATCATTTACAAAGATTTAGTGATCCAGTACTAAACAGAGTACGTTGCAAATAGCCTTTTGCCAAACAGTGCCTTAGCACCAGATTGAGATTGAGATTTACAATGAGGGAAAGGGAACTAGATTACTAAATAAATACAAAACTCTATCCTCAAGCCAAACTGTGCATTTACTACAGGTAAAGCTTGTAGGGGAAAGATCTTCCTTCGGTGCTCAAAAGACCAGCTATGTACACCTAAATCCTTTCTCTCTAAGAAAAGTGGTGTATGTTTGTTTGTTTTTAAAGAGTTCCACCCATAAATCCCCACATTTATATATTCTATTACTATCCAGCCTGATTCTTGATGGCCTCCAGCCCACCTTTAACTTGATTAATCCCAAATAATGCCAAAGTACACAGATTAATATGTACTATTCCAGATGGGCCTGATTCTTCTCTCACATACACTGGATTTACACTGTTGTAATGCCCTTGTCTTGTTTTACACTGCTGTGAAAAAAAAAGTGGGGTCCAAGTTTTAAAAATAAGATCCTAAAATTAGACATGTAAGTAAATGACCTGATATTCAGAAATATTGAATGTATCTAATAGTTTGCATCAACTTCAACTTCTGAAATTTTGTACCTTGTTAAAGTTTAGATGTAAATTTTTAAACAAATTCTTGATGTGGGATCAGTATTTTTAACTTCTTTCCAGTTTGGGAAGCTTGGCTTGGACACAAATTTGCTGGCTGCCCTCAAAAAGTGATCTCCTCTTTTTTGGTGAAAAGTAAATATAATTATTGATACTGTACTTGTATTTCTCATTCAGATGGTTGAAATTTTCTGAACATTTTTTAAATAAACAAAAAGATGTTTTAGAAAGGAATTTTTTTTTTGTGAAAAATGTTGGCTTCCTCCCCTCCCCCAATATTTCTTTTCTCAACTTTTCTAATCAAGACAGTTATCAAAACTTTTCATTTGCCCAAATCCAGGGTTATGTAATCACCATTTTGAATATTTTTATTTAAAATATTAGTTTAAAATCTGCAAAATATGGGCCTATTTCAAATTCAATGAATCCAATTCAACATTCTGAAATTTCTCTCACTTTTCAATCAGCTCTAATTTCTAAAATTACATATAACAGAACAGTGTTATTTCAATGTCATTTTAAAGGACCATCTCTGCCCTAAACACATTTTCTATAGGTTGCTTTGTTATAGGTGGGAGTATGGCTGGGGACACTGTTCATTCAAAGCCCCAGCCTGACTGGCCATTTGGGCCTTATTGATGTCACAATTATGCACCAAGTCCTGATGGTGCACAGCTGGGATTTAATCACTGAAATGAACTAAAAGTCTGTGTGAGCACTCTGCTAAGACGATAATAAGGTGCCCTTCTTGTGGGGTAAAGAGAGGAATTTAGGATTGAGAAAGGAGTGAGGGGTCAGAGACACAAAGTGAATATTTGACACCACCCCAGCTCTAAAGTGCTATTTTAGCAGAATGTTTGAACTCACTTTCCATGTCTATCCAAATTCTTACACTGGTGCCCAACTGGGAACTCTTTAATATTCCAAATACAGGGTAGTTTCGGGGGAGGTGGTTTAAGAGAAGAGTTGAAATTAGCTGCTGGGCCACAAATTGCTCCTGAAAGGAAAATCAAGATTCAGCTGTTGGGTCAAGAGAAGGGGTCCAAACAGCCCAAGTGGGGGGAAGAGCTTAAAAAAATCAGCAAAATAGTGGGCAAAAATGTATTTATAACTTTTCCCCTACTGTTTATACTTATCTTTTTATTGGCAGCTATTTTTCCATAGTGGATGGATACACTTCATAAATCTATACAAAAATGCAATATAAAAACCATAGAACAACAGAAATGTAGGTCTGAAAGGGACCTCAAGAGATCATCCAGTCCAGTGCTTCTCAAAGCCAGTCCGCCACTTGTTCGGGGAAAGCCCCTGGTGGTCTGGGCCAGTTTGTTTACCTGGCGCACCTGCAGGTTCGGCCAATTGCGACTCCCCCTGACCGCAGTTCACCACCCCAGGCCAATGGGGGCTGTGGGAAGGGCGGCCACACATCCCTCAGCCCGGGCCATTGGGAGCCGTGATCGGCTGAACTTGCAGATACAGCAGGTAAACAAACCAGCCCGGACCGCCAGGGGCTTTCCCTGCACAAGCGGCAGTCCGGCTTTCAGAAGCACTGAACCAGTCTGCCTGCACTGAGGCAAGACCAAATAAACCTAGATAATCTCTGAACTGTTTTTCTAACCTACTCTTGAAAATCTCCAATGACAGGGATTCCACAACTTCCCTTGGTAACTTCCTCCAGTACCTAACCATGAACTAAAATGAACAAGGCATACTCTACCAGCTGCAAGACACTTCAGGATATGTAATTGCAGCATACCAGCATGCCTCTTGATTCTTCCCCACAACACACACATGAAGTTGGCACCATTTACCTAGTAAGGCATAGCCTTGTGGTGATGTACTGCTATAGTCACAAAACAAAATATGCACAATGGATCAAAGAAAATACGATTGGCTACTTTAATATTTCAGCTCACTTGAAACACACCAAGTATGTTAAACAGACCTACAACTAGGTACACTATTACATTTGGGGTATTGAAAAAACAAAAAGACCTGTCACTGTTTAATGACATTAATGAAAGCAAGGGACATGGAAGAAAGATTTTCTTTTGTCCACTTTGAAAAAATAGTCATACAGTTCTTCTGAAATGTCATTCAGGACCATCAAACAACCCTTGCATAGAAGTGTAAATATGCAACCATATTTGAAACCCTTAACCAATGCACAAATAGAAATCTCACTTGTAAACAGAATTGTTTATTACAACTAGCCCTGGTTCATTTTCTAATCCTATTTCAGAGATAAGTTCAAATTATAGAAATAAAAATGTCTGGCAGGTACTTTCATTTGCCTCTTTTATTACAAATCCATATTCAGATATGTTAATATAAAGATGTACAATATTACAAAAAGGGCACAAAAACTGACATTGTGACACTGGTGGTTGAATGGTTCGGTTATTGTAGCAGCTCTTATTCAGCTATTTTCTAGTGCTCTCATCAGTCTTTTGTGTGAAAGTCTTTGGTGAGAGTCAAGTCTGAACTGATAAGGCCTTGGAGACATAATCACTGGCCTTCATTTTCCATTGACAGCACCATGCAGCCAATTCACAAACATTTTCATATTAATATTGAGCAATTTCCCTACATTCTAATCCATCAAAGTAGGCTATTAATCCTTCCCGTACTGTTCTCCATTCAAATGCTAACAATTTTCTTCTCACAAGCTAAAACATTTGTCCTACAGCTCCTCACACAAAGACACTGTACTGTCAGCAATGATTGATCAGAGTATTAATATGAGGGATGCAATGTAAATTATATCAACGATACCACACGTATTGCGGGCGGGGGGGGAGCCTTTTTAAGGGATAAATTGAATGCAGAACATAATGAATAATTTCCCAAGGAACATTTTAAAATGTTGCTCATCGTGTGTTTTATGGAAATTTATGAAGATCTTCAGTGGCTTTAGTGCTACAGTAGAATCTCAGAGTTACGAACTGACCGATCATCCACACACCTCAGTTGGAACTGGAAGTACATAAGCAGGCAGCAACAGAGACAAAAAAAAAACCAAACACACACAAATACAGTACAGTACTGTGTTAAATGTAAACTACTAAAAAATAAATGGAAAGCTTACTAAAAAGATTTGACAAGTTAAAGAAACTGTTTGTGTCACTTAATTTAAGGTGGCTAAAAGCAGCATTTTTCTTCTGCATAGTAAAGTTTCCACACTATATTAAGTCGATGTTCACTTGTAAACTTTTGAAAGAACAACCATAACGTTTTATTCAGTTATGAACCACCTCCATTCCCGAGGTGTGCATAACGCTGCGGTTCTACTGTATTTTTTAGCTGTTGAAAACAAAATCAAATGAAGTATAAACCTTCTTTTTTTAATTATTTACTAAGATGAAGGATGTAAAATGTTAAAATGCATCATGTATTCTATGCAGTGTTGGTGTAGCTGTGTTGATCCCACAATATGAGTGACACAAGGTGGGTGAGGAAATATCTTTTATTGGACCAATTTCTATTAGTGAAAGAGACAAGCTTTTGAGCTTACACAGAGATCTTCTTCAGGTCTAGGAAAGGTAGTACCCTTTATATCTTGAGAAGGTCTCCTTCACCAATGGAAGCTGGTCCTAAAAATGATATTACCTCACCCACCTTGTCTCTCTCATATGTTCTAGGAGAAGATTCAATAATTTTACTAATACACAACTTATATCCAGTTGTACAAAATGCAAGTTTAGAATGAGAAAGCAAAAATGAGACAATGCACAAAAGACATAATTTTACAGGGCTAGATATACATTTGTGCCATATGTATAGAATAGTAGTATTTTTTGCCACCTTTCCGCACCCTTGATTCTGGAAGTTACCAGGGGCTGAACCACCCTGTTACAAATTAGAGCAGCCTCAGGAATGCTCTAGTTTACACAAGCAGATAATGATCCCTAAAGTCATGTTGCCATCTCAGGATTGCCCTTTCTCATCCTTGATATACTCCTCATGTTGTTCTGAAATGTCCCTTACATTAAGGCTGCTTGCAGGGGGAGGGAGAAGGGGATAGCATATTACCCTGCTCAAGGGAAATCCTCAGCTGCTGCCTTAAGGCAGCTTTAGGTAGCACAATGGAGATTTAAAAGGAGCTGAAGATCAGGCTCATAATCAATATTTGTATTATAAATTTAATGGAATGGGAAAAAATCAAACAGCAGGGTACCCTATGTACCTCGTAGAATATCGAGTGCACATGTAACACTAACATCATTGATTATTCAGCAAACATGAACATCTTCTTTATTTCCAGATTTGATAACCACTACAAAAAGTTTCTCTGGCTACGTCTACACTACAGGATAAATTTGAATTAGCTTAAACCGATTTTATAAAACAGATATTATAAAGTCGATTGTGCGCCTGCACACTAGGCACATTAATTCGGTGGTGTGCGTCCATGGTCCGAGGCTAGCGTCGATTTGTGGAGCGGTGCACTGTGGGTAGCTACTGTAAAATAATGAGGCCAATAACGTCGATTTGCGTCCACACTAACCCCAATCCGATATAGTAATATCGATTTTAGCATTTCTCCTCTCATTTTGTAGGAGTACAGAAATCGATTTAAAGAGCCCTTTAAATCGATATAAAGAGCAGTGTAGTGTGGACGGGTGCAGCGTTAAATCGATTTAACGCTGTTAAAATCGGTTTAACAGCGTAGTGTAGACCAGGCCTCTCTCTCCTGCTGGTAATAGCTCACCTTAACTGATCACTCTTGTTAGAGTGTGTATGGTAACACGCATTGTTTCATGTTCCTTGTGTGTGTGTGTATATATATATATATATATATATATACACACACACACACACATCTTCCTACTTTATTTTCCACTACATGCATCCGATGAAATGGGCTGTAGCCCATGAAAGCTTATGCTCAACTAAATTTGTTAGTCTCTAAGGTGCCACAAGTACTCCTGTTCTTTTTGCGGATACAGACTAACACACCTGCTACTCTGAAACCTGAATTTTATATTGTGAGAGTTTTTAAGAAATAATAAATTGTGAAGGACTAGCCAAGAAACTCAACAAAGCAAAATGGTGTGTAATACTGTGAGACTGAAACACTCTGGAAAAAAAGCTATTATCTTATGACCAAGTTGGGGATTTGTAAAAAGTACAATATTGATGAGTACTGTGAAAAGAAAAAAGTAATCTGCTGTACACATTTAAGGCTCCGATGACAGTGTGTGTGTGTGTATACACACACATACATACTACAGACTATTTTTTCTATACTATTGTCTATTAAGTATTTAGTGTCAATCTCTCCTTTTTAAAACCACTACTCCCTTCTCCTTTTAAAAATAATAATAAAAAATTAAATCAGCAATGGGACATAAAGCTTCTCAGGTTCAAATAAAGCCTGTTGATCAAAAGTAATTACCATTTAATAGCAGTTCAATGGTAAAAGAAGGGGGGTAGTTTCAGTCCACATTCCAACGGGCAACATTCTGTTCAACAAAAACCATCACCACCAAGTGGCACCGTAAGCTAACTCCTGAGCAAGACTCGATTACCCCCTGAAACCATGGCATTTGAAGGGTCTCAGGGGGATCTCAGCAGCTTGCAGAACTGGTCTCCAACGAGCACTCTTGCTGGCATTCTCAGCAAAGAGGACAAAGAAAGGCTAAGGTTGGAGGCTGACTTTTGTTCTCATTCTCTAGACTTTTTTTCCCATCAAGGTAGGACTGAGACATCTCAGTAGTGCAGTACGGATTTTGTGCTTGTTCTGTGAGGTGAGGACTTAGGTCTTTCTGGCTCTCAATCCACTGCCTTACGCAAGCTCTAAAAATCACACACAAGCACTTCTTAAAAAATTAAAAGTAAATACCATGTTTCTACCCTCTTTTGCTTGAGTGTATTATACCTTTAAAATGAGTAGTTAAAAGATTTGTACGTTAAAGTCACTTAGGACCTCTTCCAATTACTTACATTAGTACTTTGGCAGATATTCAATCCTTTTTTATGTTGAGTCAGACTCCTGAATCTAAATTAAAAACCTACCAAAAAATAATTTGTCTTTTCTGCATGCCCAGGCAACCAGAAAGGATACTGTAAGATCTCCTGTTCAGTGAGGGAATAGGGATTCAGATGACTATGCAAGACTCCTGTATCAGGTGATTAATGGAGTTTACATGTATTGTGGAGGAGTAACATGTTCAGGAATAATCCTGTGCATGAGGAGTCCCTCAATTCCCACTGATTGCCATAAAAAGGGGTTCTTTGAGAGTGCTCCATAATTCATAGTCTAAAATGGAGGAAAATGTTGGGCGGGGTCCTATCGGCTATGTCTAAACCCTGTTATATATATAAGTAAGAGTCAAGCTGGATCAGCACTTGGATAGGAGTCCATCAAGGAAAAGCCAATTGATGCAGGGAGTGGAGATGGTGACTCAGTTAGTGAAATCCTGCCTTTTGAAGCAGCACTGGGCCAGAGTCCCAGCAAGCTCTTAGGGTGTGTTGCAGGAGATGCAATCTTTCAGATCAGATTTAAGACAAAGAATCTGATTACCTCGTAGTCATTAAAGATCTCATAGCTATTTTATATGAGAAAGGGTGATTACCCAAGTTAAATTTGGCCAAGACATCAAGGTTAAGATTCTGCTGATGTAAATTCAAGCGGATAAGATATTAGTCACTTCTTGTCTCAAGCTGTTATGTATTGTGCTGTGCTCTGTTAAACAGTAATTTTATCCCAGAGGCTGATTAACTAGTGTTAATTGAAGTGATTCATGTTTATTTTGTATTAAACTGTTATAATGTGGTGGAGGAATGATTCATATATATTTTATAGATGAGTGTTTATAGATATACATTGTTAATCAGGTGAATGCTAAGACTTTTTTTTCTGCACAACAATAAAAATTTGTATTTATATAGGGTCGACAAGGCATCATGCTGTGCTGCTGCAGGAGCAACAGAGAAAGCACAAGCTATCTAGCAGAAGTTCATTTCCAAAGTCAAGCCGAGCACTTATAATCTTACTGAAGTCCATTACTGTTCCAGCAGCTTGGAGCCTTTTAAAAATCAGGTCATTTTTATTTAGGTACTTAAATATGGATTTAGGACCCTAAATTTAAGCACTGAGATTTGAAATATTTGGCCAGGATTGCTAAACCTGTGAAAGCAATCTAGTGGCAAGCCTACAAGGGATATGGACCATTGTATCTAAATTGTTATTTGAATTTAGCTCCCCACCTCAAAAGAGTACTCCAGATTATATTAAGGCCTGGGGGAAATCCAGAGTACTATTAACCAACATAGGGCTACATGGGGACACGCTGTGGTTTTGGATAACCAGGATTTTTGGATAAAGGGAATTCTGATAACTGGAATTATACTGTATACAAAAGACCCACCTCGTGTCCAACCTCAATGCAGTATGAGACAGCCCTCTTGGGGGACAAACCTCAACACAGACTGTAAGACATTTCAACTTCCTTTGTACAAATAACATGCTTCCCGATTGCACAACATTCCTCACTGCAGGCTTCCACCTTTGGAACTTGTCCCCTACGACTAACCATCAGAGCCCAATTTTGGCAAATTTCAGATCATGCTGCAAGGCTTTTTTTGCTATAACCAGGCTTTGGGCAGAAAGCTGTTTCTTGTTCTTGCAGTTAGCCAGAAGCCTTAAATCAGGCAACATTTTATGAGGGGCAGAACTGTTTAGGAGTTCTGAGCTCTCTGTGGTTCTAATAATTATTGTGCAGCACCTGGCTATATTTGTTTTAGATGCTCTATTTAGGACAGTAAAAAGCTAAGTAATACTGAGGTTATAATTTTTACTAGAGGGAAAAAGGCATTAGGACAGAGGAACCTGAGGAGTTTATCTGCTCTGCATGCTATTCACGGGGGATTCTGTTTTGTCAGCCTTGAGGTTTAACGCCCAAGGAAGGAGTCCCAGCAGCGCCTCTTCACCTTCTAGTGGATTGAGAAACCCAAGTTGTTCCCATAGCTCTCCGGTCTTTATGGTGATTTCTCTATCCTACTGTAAAAACTTTTGTATAAGCAATTCACCTTATACATAAGCATGGGTGCCAGGTTTGTACACTTTTGGTGGTGCCCAGAATGAGTTGAAGCAGAACTGTCCCATCTTTATGGACAGCTCTGAAAATATAAGGCCAAACGTAGGTAGAGCCAGGCCCATGTTCCTGAATATTGGTGGAGCCTGGGCACCACGGGCCCATGTAACTCGCTGCCTATGTAATAAGTTACTTAGTTTTGATCATCATCTAGATGTAAATTATAAAACACAAATATATATGGCAAGTCGTAATGATAGTCCAGCTCTCAGAGGTTTTGCTTTTGCTCCAGCAGTAGGGTCCTGAACAGAAAATCCTGAATTTTAAGCCCACTGATGCCAATGAGGACCATGCAAACACTATGTGGGATATAAAAGACAATAAAAGCCCAGCAGAGTGAAGAGATAACAACAATAAGCATATAATAGAGGATGCCATATTCTTCAACCCCTTTACTGGTGCTATCGTTCCTAAAAGATGTTTCTAGAGGTGCATTTTTAAATAGTTTATTTTTGACAATGGTGGTGATGGTTAAATATATTATATACAAGACCCTTAAAAAGTACTGTGTGACAGTTTAATTTTACTATAAGATAAGGTTTTTATAAATGAAAACTGTATGAATTTGTTCAGTAGTAGGTGAGGTGAAATAGCAATTTAAAACAAAAATAAGGCTGAACCAAAGCAAGGGTTTATTTTAAAATTAGATTTCTTTGAAAATGTCATAATCCATTTTCCCTACAGTGATCTCAGCATACCTCTAACCTAAAAAACACTACTGGATGGGCAAAAAAGCTCTATATGAATTTAATTCAGTGGAAAGAAATATTCATATGGCAATACTTGGTTTCTTGTTTTCTATCAATATGTCCAAAAGGCATTTTTGCATCACTCACATAAAAATATGGTAAGATTTCAGATACAAAACTATCCTGTTATGTGAGTTAATATAATTCTGGAAAAGAATGATTTTGACCAATAGGCATTGTGGTTCAATGCACTAGTGAACTAGGCTTTCTGTATCCAATGGTCCAAAGTCTGAATGCTATGCAGGCTGAATAAGGAGATGAATTTAAAATACTTAAATGACAAGTTTGAAACTTGACTGCATCAGACAAAAGATGCTGTATTTAACCCTTCACCTTAGGAGCCTTCTTAAAGAAGCTTTTTTAATCATTCAGAATAGGCTCAGAAATTGTTTTTAAGATGCACATATTTCTCATGAGAGTCTCAAGTTGTTTAGGAAACATAAAACATGCTAAACAAATGGAACTTATGATAATTAAATTCAAATATAAACAAGAAATATTGTATCAAGATTCTTTAAGCGTTATATGAGATGATGATAGAGCAAAAACTTGCATAATATAACATAAAGAGGTTGGTCATTTACTATGAAGTATTTTGTATAAGGATAATCGAATATTACTTAATATAATTTGTCTGAAATACCACTTAGTAATAACCATTCAGAGACTGATCCTGCATCCTGCCACATGTCCACAATTCTATTGACTTCAATGGGACCAGTCGCTTGAGTAAAGGTTTTAGATTGAGGACTTAATATTTGTATTTTAAAATATGGAAAATATCATACTACAATGAAGCAATCAGTCAGCAGCCTATGTGCTCCAGCAACTGGAAAGGATTGAAAGTCAGTGAGTAGATAATTATTCAAGGTCAAACCTTTCTAGTTTGATGCCAGAAAAAAAAAAAAAAAAAGCAAACAGTGAGGGTTAGCCAATACTTCACAAACACTCGTTTAAGGATTTCCTAATTACTGTAAGTGGTTCCTCCAGCCCTGGCGCTTAAAAGGCAGTTTTATACGCATGATGTCATCCTTTCTTCCCATTATCTCTGCAGTAAATTTCCAGTATTAAGAAAGTAAGTACGAAAAAACAGTCACAACAATGACTATTTTTCATGTTTTCTACTGTTTTAAAAATGAATTTCTTATATTACAGATCAAAATGGCAAACTGAAATATGGATCCATTAGCTGTAAAAATCTATAAATGTTTTGTCCAAAATCATAAAAATGCAATTATCTTCCATACACTGCTCCTCAAACAAGGCCTTTTATTATGCATCATAGCAAAATTTCATTTGTCTTTTAACTTTAAAAAATATGGATGGGACTTACAAGCTGGTCACTTAAAATAAACTGCAAAACAAGAGTTTTAAAATTCCTCCAGGCAAGTCAAGAAGGCAATATTTGTTATATTGTACAATGCTGGATCATGAATCTTCTGGACACGTGGGACAAACTAATGTATTCAATACACTACATTGAAAAAAGTGAATTAAAGTCTTGATGCTAATTTAGGGGCCGATCCAAAGCTAACTGAAGTCAACTAGGTTTTTTTAATTTACTTGAATGCTATATGGATCAGGAGCTTAGAAATTAGTTATTGCTACTTATGATTAATGAATGAAGAATGGGTTTTTCAGAAGTGGTCAGCAGTGGTCTGACAATGCTTCCACTAAAATCAGTGGGACTTTTATCAGTGAGTTCAAGAGACACAGAGTTTGAGGGAGGAATAGCTCAGTGGGTTGAGCATTGGCCTGCTAAACACAGGGTTGTGAGCTCAATCCGTGAGGGGAGCCATTTAGGGATTTGGGGCAAAAATCTGGGGATTGGTCCTGTTTTGAGCAGGAAGTTGGACTAGATGACCTCCTGAGATCCCTTCCAATCCTGATATTCTATTCTATGATAGGCCAATGCTTTGGGCATTGCCAATTCAAGTGACTACAGCATTTGATTAGTATTTTATACATGGTAATGTTACAAAAGAGAAATCAAATTGAAACAGATTACAGTCTGTAAAATGCTATATTTCAGTTTGAAAGCAAAAAGCTTTTTACATAGATTCACAGATTTTTAAGGCCAGAAGAGACAATAGATCATATACTTTGGTCTCCTGCATGACACAGGCCATAGAATTTCATCCAGACACTTTGAACTGAATTTTTCTGAGGTACCTACACAAACTAAAAATAATTACATACAGATTTCAAAGAAGAAATTTTATTCTCAGAGCATCCACCATTTTATGAAGGCAAATAATCAGCAACCTCTCCTTTCACAATGAAAATGCACTTGCACACACACAGCTACTTACATATGTAATAAAGCAAGGTCCCTGACTGAATGCAAGTCTGTAATTCAGCAAACAAGCTCTGCTGACAGTGTATTAAACAGTAACAAGTAAAGAAATAAATATGAAACCAAAGAACAAAGTACAGTATACCCTTATGTTTCAAATGGGCCCATCCATTGCTATTTACATTACCATGCATAAGGTATCACAGATATACATTGGTTTGTTTTTACAAGCAAATGGCTGTTGAATTAAAAACATATCTAAAAAGATGTTTATAATGTTTAGAGGGAGGAGTTAGAAGAAAACATCTTTCTGAAAAATTAAATTTCCTGTGTACTGAGAAACTTGATTTTGTATGCATTAAACAACACTAGATTGCATGCACTTTATGACCTCCAGTGGCTACCAAGTATCCGTTTTCCAAATGCATCTAGTTGCCATCTCTCACCTGGAGAAAGCCTATATGTTTCCTTTCCTGGTGGCCAATTTACTGACCATACTCTCCCTGCAGAAACACTAACTGTTTTCTCAGATTTCATCGGAGGGTGGAACTGAAGAGATACTGGGAGAGAGATCACGAACAAGCCTCAATGAATTGTGCTTAATCCCTGCAGATTGAAGATGTAGGAACAGACCTCTTCTATTTGGAGCAAGAGGACAAGAGTGTAGGGGAAGAGAAGGTGAATCTTCATGGGTTTTGCTCAGGTACCTTGCAGAATCTAGGGTCTTTCTGAGGTATATATAAATTTTAATAATAATGGAGGAAACAGAAAATACAGGAGAAACATTGTTAGGGAAACAGAAGATAGACACAGGAGGTGAGAGGCAACATGGAACAAGGCCGGTGAAGGACTATAATAATGGGGAACAACAGGACAGGGGGCAGAAAACATTGTGGGTAAGAAGAAAATATACTCAGAGAAAAAGAGTGGAAGATTAAGAGAGGAATCAATTCCAAAAAAAGAGAAGGCAAAGCCAGAGGAACACAAAGAAACATGGGGGAAAATCCATCATATCATACATTCCTCTCCTCAGGGCCACACAAATACTCAGAGGGGTAGCCATGCTAGTCTGGATCTGTAAAAGCAGCAGAGTGTCCTGTGGCACCTTATAGACTAACAAACGTATTGGAGAATGAGCTTTGTCTATTAGTCTATAAGGTGCCACAGGACAATTTGCTGCTTTTACATTAAATACTGCCACCAGAAAAGCCTATCTAGGCATTCCTATTATCATTAATTAAGCACCCTCAGTCACTCTTAGCTCCCTACAAGATAGAGGAAGTCATAGTTCCTGCATCAAGGATTTTACAGACACTACACAGTTTTGTCGACAAAAGTCAGAGTTCGTCAACAAAACATTACACACCACACTGTTACTTCTGCTGACAAAACCCTGCTGCTTTGCCAACAAAATAGAACCACCTTAGTGAGAAGTGTAGAGTTTTTTGTGGCAAAATTATATTGACAAAGTGTTGGTGTAGATACCGTGCTTGGTTATATCACTGTAAATGGCCTCCAGGTGGTGTCCCCCTGTGGTCAATAGCTCGAACTCCACTGCCCTGCACCCAGGCATCTGCTCCTCCCCCTGCAAAGGCCCAGAATTTTTGAAATTCCACTTCCTGTTTGCTCGGTGTAGAGTTCACATCACATCTTCCCAGCAGACCATGGCAGTTCCATGCGGCAAATGCTCTCCCACTTGGAGCACACCTGAGTTATTGGATCTGCTGGCACTGTGGGGAGAGAAGGCTGTGCAGACCCAACTCTGCTCCAGCTGTTGGAACTTTGATGCCTACAGGCAGATTTCTTGAGTCTTGATGGATAAGAGCTACAAACAGGACACACAGGAATACTGTGTGAAGATCAAGGAGCTGAGGCAGGCATATCAGAAGGCAAGGGAGGAAAACCATCACTTTGGTTCTGTGCTGAAGACCTGCCATTCCTATAAAGAGCTGGACACCATGCTTGGCAATGACCCCACCTCCACCACCAAGAGCCCTGTGGATATTTTGGTGAGGCTGGAGGCAGCGGACAGTGGACCTAGCCCCAAGGATGAAGTCGTGGATGAGGAGGTTGAGTTGGAGGACAATGTGGAGCATATGGCAGGGTCGTTCGGTGGCACGGCAAGTCAGGACCTCTTTCCTACTCCAGAAAGGTCCAGCCAGTCCTAGCAGTCCGTCTTTGGTGCACATGATGCATGAGAGGAGAGCCCTGGTAAGAGATCTTTTGAGTTGACACTGCTCGGTTATATGAGTAGAGCTGTCCTTTGCTCTGTATATTCTAGAAATGAGTGAAAGGCTAGAAACATACAAGACTAGCTGTGTTTGAGTGTGCTCCACATTTCCCTGTGCAGCTAAACAGTGCGGCCGAACAGTGTATTAATGAACACTGAAAATTCATGGGAATCCTCCAGAGAGATCTCTAATAAACCTTGGCAGAGCTGCTTTGTTCCTTCCCCCATGGTAGTGAACTTTTCCAGCCACTTGGCAATCACTTGTGCAGAGACCAAAGTGGCACACAGACTAGCAGCAGAGGGACTGGGTCTGAAGTTGGACGTGTGCAGGAGATGCACCCTTGCATTCTTGCATACCCTCAAAAGTGACATGTTGGCTTCAATGACCCCCATCTGTGGAAAATGGTGGCAGAATCTACAATATTGTCCCTAGTTGCCTACACTGATCCCCTTAAAAAACCACCTAGACCCTTTGCCCCAACTTGAACACCCAACCCCCACCCAGGCCAAACTCACCACGTTTAGGGTGTTTGCCGAGATGTGTGCTTGCCAAGGGACAGTAAGAAAGTGATTGGCATGTTAAAGAAGTGCATTTTATTATAACGATTCAATACTCTGCATTAACTGACAATCATGCTTCCGTGTATTGTTTCTTATGCTTCTGCAGATGTTGCCTTCAGGGGAGCCTACACACTAGCAAAGCACCTCCAACAGGTAAGGAAGCAACCAAGGCAGAGCAAGGAGGACATGTTCTGAGAGGTGCTCCAATCCTCAGAGGCCGGAAAAAAAAAGAGAATTCGAGGAGTGGAGAGAGACCCTGAAGAAATTTTTTCAAATAGAAAGGCAGGACAGAAAGGAGAGTGAGGAGCACATTGTAAAGAGGAGCAGATGATAAAAGTGATGGAGGAGCAAACAGATGTTGAAGTCTCTAATCACACTCCAGGCAGAACACATGCATGCTTGCTCCCCTCTGCAGCCAATACAGTACTGCTTCCCATGCCCTCTCCAAACTCCTCCCACACATTCCTTGCAACTTCCCAAAACTTCCCAAAAGATCTTGGTACCCTGTTCACTCCATCATTTCAGACAGCTTCCAAAATGATAGCTGGACTTACACACAGGTATGAGAGTCTACGCTACCCTGCACAGTTATCTCTCTTCCTACCAAGCCTTTTGTGTGTTGTTTTTAATTGGTATTTAATAAAAACAAACTGTCTAAAAGATAACCAGTTTTTATTTATTTCCTACACCTGGCAGCTGCTGCAGGTACTAATACATAGTGGCAGTTTGATAATTTGCTGACTACAAATCCCGGTCAGGAACCATCACAATTTTCATGCAAGGTGGCAAGTTAAAGCATGGCAGAGTGCTATACAGAAAAACATTCTGGTGCTCCTGATCAAAATGTTACCTCAAAGCCTTCCTGATTCAAATAGCCCACCTTGGGCCCTCTAATAGCCTGGTATCTGGCTGCTCAAATTCTGCATCCAGGTAATTTGCCTCCATTCTCCACCCCGGGGAAACTTTTCACCCTTGGCCTCACAAATATTATGGAGCATGAAGCAGGCTGCTATGACCATGGGAACATTTTCCTCATTTAGGTTTAACCTGCCATAAAGGCAGTGCCAGTGTGCTTTTAATCTGCCAAAGGAACATGCCATGGTCATCCTTCCCTATTGTTAAAGTGCTCCTTGCTGCTGTCCAGATTTCCCATATAAGGCTTCATAAGCCAAAGGAGTAAGGAGTAGGCTGGGTCACTATAGGCATTTCAACATCCTACACTAGAATCTTCTGCTCTGGAAAGAAACTTCCTGCTAGGAGCTTCTGTATAGTCCAGTGTTCCTGAAGATGCATGTGTCATGCATGTTCATGGACCACCCAGCGCTCATGTCAGTGAAATACAAGTGGTAGCAGTCTGGAATCACCAGTTTCCACAGTGCGATCGTCACATTCTTCTTCACAGAGAGGGCAGCTCTCATTCTGGTGTCCTTGCACCGCAGTGCCGGGGTGAGAATTGCACACAGTTCCAGGAAGGTGGCTTCCTCCCTCCAAAATTCTGCAGCCACTGATCGTCATGCCAGACCTGCATAACAACATGATCCCTCAACTCAGTGCTTGTTTCCCAAGCTCAAAAGCAATGGTCTTCCATTGTGCAGCTGCTCCATGAATGACAAAAGTAATCTGGTGTTGCTTCTTTTCATGGCACACAGCAGGTCAGGCACCTCTGATTCCTGTTCAGATTGGGAGCTCATGATATATTGCATAACCATCCACAATGTGTTCATGATAGTGACCACAACAGTAGAGAGCAGTGCAGGATCCATCCTTTCAGACAGAGATGGCAGGTGCACATTAAACAGGGGCCACTAAAAAATGCTGTGAAATGCAGTCGGAGGACCATGGAATGCTGAGACGGAAAGAATTGCATCATGAGACATTGAGCCCGCACTCATGATCCACTGTGATCCACTTCGCCTTCCCACAACTCTTCGCTTCAGAAAGCGATGAGTAGCACAGTGGGATCCCTACCCATAGTGCACTGCTTTCACTGTCAATGCTAGAGCCCCAAGCGTGGATGCACACTGCCGACAGAAGGAGCGTAGCGTGAACATGCACAAATGATGCAATTGTCTTGGTTTTTGATTGTTGGCTTAACTTGCATCGACAAAAGTCTGTAGTGTAGACAAAGCCTAAATCAGACAAAGAACATAGCTCAGATACATGAGATAGGCTGAGAGATCTGTCTGTCTGTCTATGGCATTTCCACAGTTCCCCTCTAGTCCTTCTTTTCTATAGATAGATAGATAGATGTTCATCCGTCTGTTCGGTGTGTAATTGCAGAAAGCTTGAGATGGTGAGGAGTGTCAGAAGCCAATCATCTAAATCTAATAAATTAGAAGTGGGTAAGAAGGTGAGACTCAGGGACGACTGGATCCTGCCCAGAGTTCTGGTGGGTAGCATGCTGCAAGAACCAGGCTAAACTCTTGATGCTGGAGCACACGGGGGGTTTAGGGTGCCTTGTCTGAAAGCACTCAGTCTGCCTGAAAAGGAGGTGGGTGTTGGGACTGTGCCTTGTCTTGCTCACTGGTGACTATACATCTCAGCCTGCTCAAACAGCAGCAGCAGCAGCAGCAAACAAACAGCCAGGGTCCATTTCTTTGTCATAAACAACATTTCTGGTAATTTCAGCTTTGTGTGTATAAATCATTAGCAACCTCAGTAAAACAGAGGAAAAGCAGGTATGTGAAGAATGGAGCTAAAGTGAGGCAAATATTTCATAAGGAGAGATGATCTATACAAGCCATAATGGCCATCTCCCCAACTTGACATTGAGCAGCTCCTATTCATCCCTAGCTTGTTAGCAGTACGATGGCCATGTCATGGAGCTTCCAAAGCATAATGTAGAACAACCAGGGGGACTCTTGTGGTATCTAAAGGACATGGTAGGACCCTTCTCATCCCAGTGGAGGAAAACAAAGAGAAAGCTTTGTGCTGTAATTCTTTTTCATACTGCATATCCTTTTCCATTTAACTTTTCACCTTGCCCTCTTTAGCTTTGCCAATAGCCATAGAATCAGCATCTAAAATCTTAATGTGTGTAGCTTTAACAGAAAGTAATTATTCAGAAGAGATGAAACATCTGACACCCTTTGGGGAGAGTACGGCCCGGAGAACAGTAGGGAAACAACCCTACAAAATGTTTGTCTATTGGAACAAAAGGAGGCGTTCAGCTCCTTCAGTACACAATCCCTTCAGAATTCCCCTGTGCATCATGCATCTCCCCCATCACTTGCCAAAGCAACAATCAAATAAAATTAAGGTATTATTGTTTTTAAAATAAGTAAATGGTTTCTTCTACCTTTTTAATGTCCGCCTCTTAGCATAACAAAGCTTTTCATAGCTTACTAATGGCTCCCTGTCACTAGTGCTGAGAACTATTATCACTGCTCTGCCCCTTCACGTGGGCCTTTCAAACATCACTGTTTCACTTCATTCTTTCACTTCCTTCAGTTCAAATGCAATAAAAACCTTTCACTGGCTGACAACTAAAAAGGCAGAACAGCCTCCAACTGCTGTATAATTCAGGAGGGTTCTTTCTCATTTTAATTGGCTGCCTAATTGGAATGTTTATGGGTTCTGGGATAGCTTGGGCTGAAAAGGCAGGGTGAACAATTATGTGCTCAGCATTCCTATCTGGCAGAGTTAATAGTCTTTTTAAAAAAGAAGCTAAAGTTCACTGGAATGCCATGTTTTTGTTCTCTAAGAAATACCTTGATTTGAAACAATGTAATCCCCAAGTCAGAAATTATGTCAAGCTGTGCTTATCCAGTAGCAAGTTTGAGCTTTTGGAAGCCTCTTTGCTCCTTTTTGATGTTAGCATAACATGAGGAACAGGAGGCTATCTGGTGGCTGTCAAGTTTATAACTGCTTGTGCTCTCACTGGCTGGAGATAAGGATGTAAGCCGAGCACTTGATGGACTTGATTAATTCTCTGGAACGAAGGTTTGTCTTCCTTGGCTCGATGAATGACTTCATTCTAGTAGATGAGGTCACCCAAGTCAAGGCAATAAAGTTTCTGATATTCACATGAAAGCCAGTTTTCAAAGCTGCCAGCCCCTACAAAGAGAATCACAAGTGTTTCCTCATTTACCTACGTTATAGTGGCAGCATCCACACTACTATAGCTAAGCCTGGTGTCTCTGCTCTCCAGCACAAAGCTGTATTTTCAGCTGTATAATTAACTCCACTGTGAGACTTGGTTAAAAACAAAAAACTTCTGTTTTCAGAAACAAATATATTTGCAAAAGGATTTGCTGAAATGATAGCAGCAGGAAAAGGAGGAGGAAGATTGCCTAAGCATTTATGAACAAAAAAGGTCTAGTCTGCTTTGTGGATGGACAGTCCACAGTTATATTTCAAACTAAAACCATATAATACCAATAGGAATCCAAACAACAGAGCATCCAGGCTAGAAAGCATAGTTACACTTTTTAAACTAAATGCTGTACAGACACAGTAACCTTTCCCATAGCAGTTTCATGTATAGACCTATATTAACCTGGCACTTTATCATTTGTATTGCTAGAAAATGATAAAACATTCTCTCAAGGAGCCAGTAAGGCTTACTGCATTTAAAAAAGTGTTTTGAACAAGTGTTTAAAGTACTAGACCTACACACTGATCCTAAAGGATCTAGAATCCAGATTAATTTTGTGTCACAATTTGTCATATTTAGCAAAGCTCATTGGGGATTCAACATCAGGGTTCTTAAGGACACCTAACTTATGCTGGATACTTTCCTTCCAGCAAAAGTGCCTGATCTCAGCAGGACAACATAGTTCAGTGGATGGGGTATGGAATTGGCACTCTAGAGGCCTGGGTTTATTTCCAGCTTTGCCAGTGACAAGGAGAGAATGATACTTACTTTTGTAAAGTGCTTGAGATCTATGGAGAAAACATATCACATAAGTGACAAATCATGACAGCAGTAAAAGCAAACCATTTGTCTTCTTTTTCCCCACAGTGTGAAGTGTTGGCACAGGGCCATTCTCTCCCTCTTTTCCCATTGCGGACAGTAGGTGGTGTTGCGACTGGTGTAGGAGAGAAGGAAGAGTGGCCAGTAGAGCTACAGTCTTTTATTAATAACTCCAAGCAGAGGGCAAAAAGATCAAATAGGAGGATATTTCTCCTGTCATTTCTCTGTCCCCATTGTTGTTGAGTGGTGGGATCCAGTGACTGAAACCCAACCAGGTATTTTAAGAAACAGGAGCATAGTGACTGGTACTCTACTAAGTGGAAATCACTGGCAGGTGAGCTCAGTAGAATGACTCATAGGATAGGACAGGAGATCTTGTGCATTTCCATAGCATAGTCCACATCTTAAAACAGAGCTTATCTCCTAGACATGTTCCCTTACAGTCATCGAATATCAGGGTTGAAAGGGACCTCAGGAGGTCATCTAGTCCAACCCCCTGCTTAAAGCAGGACCAATCCTCAGACAGATTTTTGTCCCAGATCCCTAAATGGATCCCTCAAGGATTGAACTCACAACCCTGATTTTAGCAGGCCAATGCTTAAACCACTGAGCTATCCCTCCTCCCTGTGATTAAATGGATGAATTTTCCCCTTCCATTCATGATAATATAACACCCTTCTTGCAATTACTAACAGGGAAACGATAATACATTTATGTGTTTTCAGTTGTTCACTTCAATGTGTTTTCATACTGTCTGCTGTTGCTCTGTATCACTAATTATGTTGCTCCCCCCAATTATGCTTTTCTTTATTACCTTACTTCCCTGCAGTTTGGTTCTCTCCTTTTACTCTGCTTCCTAGACACTCTGCCCAGCCACACAGTCATTTTCTCCCCTGTTCCTCTGGACATATTGCTCGTCAGCCTTGCTCTTTTCTCCCCAGGACATTCCTCTTCTGCAGGTGATTGGCAGTCCCAGTCCCTGTTTCCTCTCTTCTTATATAGCAAAGGTCCCTATTAGAGGCTGCAAGCCTGGCTTGACATATTAAGGCTGGCTTCTTTTTCTAGCTGCTTTTATAGGACTCCAGAGGTGAAATCCTGGTGGAGCCAATGGCAAAATTCCCACCGACTTGACTGGAGCCAATGGCAAAATTCCCACTGACTTGATTTCGCCCCATGTTTTCTATTGCCGTCTGGACACCTATAGAAGCAGTTTAAAATAAATAAATAAATAAAAGAGGAAGAAAGTCAGCACCACATCTCACAAGCCAGCTTTCCACAGACTGCCAGCAAATGCTCCGCAGACCACAGTTTGGGAAACACTGGGCTTAGACATATTTGCGGACCCTCAGAAATAATTTATTTCAGAAATAGCTTTCAGGAAGTTCTCTGAGAAAAAAAATGTCCTGAACCCCACAAATTAGTTATGACCCCAAATCGTATACCCTGGGATTTGGCTTCATGCACAGTCCTATCAAATATACAACAGCCCACATAATGGGGCCAATTTTGTGAAGTTCTCCAGTAAATAATTCCTGCTTTTCAAATCATGTGTGTGCATCTTTACCTCATAGATTATAACAAGACAATAATGGGAATCTCACAGGAAAGCCTGACTGTACAAGGAAGCCTAATTGCACAAGGGCCCAGATGAAAACTAGGAGCCTAAATACCTTTGAGGATCTGGGCCAAGATGTCATTTTCAGAGAAACCCACATATTTGATAATTATCAAACTTGTGAATGCATATGCAAATCAACAATATGCTGAAGTACACTCATCTCGATAGTTCAGATTTAAACCTAAAATTCAATAATTAAAAAAATAAGCAGAGCTAAGGCAGAAACTCTTTGCTTAACTCCTCAGTGATGGGCTACAAGGGGAGGTGTATCTCTAAAGTGACTTTATGTGCTGTCAAAGGAACAAGGGCCTTTCTTAAGACAGAGTTTAGACCCCATGAATGTTCCTTGCTTCATGACTTTAAAGTAGGAAAAAAATAATAATGAAACACATTAAAGATGTTACTGTAACCATGGCCTGGTCTACACTTGGGGTGGGGGGGAGGAAATAGATCTAAGATAGCAACTTCAGCTACGAGGATAGTGTAGCTGAAGTCGACGTATCTTAGATCGATTTACCTCCTGTCCAAAGGAGCAGGATCAACAGCCGTGGCTCCCCCGTCAACTCTGTTTTTCTCCTCTCACACTGGTGGAGTTCTGGAGTCGACAGCAGAGCTTTCAGGGATCAATTTATCATGTCTAGATGAGACATGATGTAGGGATATTAAAAAAAAAGGTTTATATTAAACATGGTTTATGTGAGAAATGATTTATTGATTTACTGTTAATTGATACTTTATAACTTTATAACTTAAGGTTTATGTTAGAAGATACTCACTGTATGCTCTTATGCTGGCTGGGAGTGTCCCAACAAGGGAGCTAAAGCAGGAGAGAACTTGAAGGCACCCAGGGCTACAGGGCAGATATGACACAACCCCTGCACTGATATGGTACAACACAACCCCTGACAGAACATGACACTGGGTTCAGGGAGAAAATTCTCCATTTGCCAGGTTTTTCCATTATAGGATTTTTTCTTTTTTTTTGTACTTTTCCCTGAGTATCTGGTACTGACCAATGTTTGTGACAGGTTACTGGACCATTAGTCTCATCAGGTAGAGCAGAATCTAAAATTCTATTTAACGTGACATGATTGTGAAATATTTTGAGACAAATGCTGACACCCTGCCTAAGCTCACAGCATTTGGGTGCTTTTAAAAAATCCCAAATCTAAGCATTGGTTAAAGGGGTCAATAATGTGAAAGGCCTTAAGAGAAGGGTACAGATAGATGCTCTTATGTGAGGGTTCAAATTCTCTCCATGAGAAAGAGCTTCTATGAAGTTATAGATTTACACGCTTCTTATTAGACACTTAATAATGCATGGTAATTTTTACTGACAACAGAGACTGCATTTACTGCATCAGATGCTATTTATGCATATGATTGTGCACTTAAAGATGTGCCCTGCCTTCTTTCTTCATAATCGTTGTCTCTGACATCTTGACCATCACAGGGCGATCTTTGCAATGATACATATTAAGTATAAATATATAATAAAGTGAAATTTTTGGCTTGTAAAAAAATATCAGGAATTGATTACACATTCAGAAGAAAAGTCAAAATGACCCTTAATATATGAAATGCATAAACACAACTGTGAATTTACACTACTTTGCATCACATTAAAATATTCAAACTATAAATCAAAATTCAAGGGTATAAGTAATACTCAATTTCAAATTTATGGCATTTTAAAATAAGGTGATTTCCTCAAATGTGCAATATATTTGGTTTGGTGGAATTGCACATGCCATCTTATCATGACAGTTGCTTTATCTACACAGTCCACTGAAGCCTAGTCACTTTATATAATCTGAATTCACAAATCAACTGTCGTCTTCACTTCACTGATTCATTGCTGATGGGGCTTTCACAAGGTAAAAAATCCTTTCCAAGTTGACAAGAGTAATAAATGGAGAGGTGAGTACTGCCTATCCATCCTGCTGTTCTATTGTACTGCCTATGGTGATACATGGCAGAATAAGCTCATAAACCAACCTCATCTTTTGACCTTTGCAGAGTAAATGGAAACAGTGGGGCGTTTATGATGATGACTGTATTTAAGGACCAATAATGACTAGATAATCTGAAATCTAACTAGTCTAACAGATCAGGTGGGAAAAAATGGTCTTTGCATCATGTTAAACACACACAAAAACATTTAAAGTACTGCCATGAAACTTTTTTTTAAAATCTAGACTATTATTCAGCTACCAATGGAATCAGGATGGTATGGGGCTCTGTAGCTCTATTCAGTCAACTTTGAAAATCATTGAAGGCTAAAGCTATTTGTCTTTTTGACCAGGCAGTTCCACCGGAGAGTGGGAAAAACAGCTCAAACATCAACAGGGGTTTTCTAAATCTGAAAGCACCAAGAAACTGAACTTGAACTGTTTGATGCAAATGGATTTCAGGACAAACTGGCACACACTCTGAAAGGTGGGAGGGTTTGTGCAATATCCTGACAGACAGCAGCAAAACTTGCAAGCATTGAACTCAATCTGTGCTATCTCCTCATCTAAAGCAGCAGTGGGAGCCCAAGGTCAGAGAACGCTGAGACTTCAGTATTAGGGAAGTATGATCATTAATACGTGACTCCAATTTGAAGTACTGCATTGAAAAGAACAGTAAAATGGTTTACTGGACATCTCTATTTCTGTATCTACTGGGAAATTTTGCCTTCAGATAGGTGGGAGAGTAAGTTAGTACTCATTCCAACACAACAAAGGACTATTCTTATTTTTCTCGAATGGGATAATTTTTTATATATATATAATTTATATAATTTATATAATTTTTTTACATTATATGTACTTCAGGTTTCAATGCCATCTCATTTATTGCACATACCATTATGCTTTAGTAATGCATATATCATTCGTTCAGTATCACAAAGATTGGATCATCATTTAGAAAATCATATATTAGAGAGTCTCCAGCTACATGCAACAGTAGATAATCATTTAAATCCTTTGGAATACGTCATTCAAAATCCGATGAGGTAATATCAAAGGACCTGATCCAGTTCCCATTTAAGCAAATGGAAAAACTCACATGGGCTTCAGTGGGAACTGGAAGACCCCGATCCTGCAACAGCATCTATCCTGATGCACACTTACAGTCTGAGAAATCCCATTGAATCCCTTTACCAGGTCAGGTGCTAATGATTAATTTGTTATGGTCATTATACATTTATGCAAAATTAATGGAAAAATATTTCTTTACTCTCTATTTCATATACAAACTTTAGCAAAGCAAGGGTAAGAGATTTTTGAAATAAAATTAACACTAATAATAATAATGCAAAATGTATGTTAGCCAAAATATAGCAAAATAGTAATCCTGTGGCTGAGAGTTAGATACCCATCTGCTATGTTCTTCAGCTGCTTCTTGAGAAGAATTAAGTCTAAAACCATATTCTACTGTTCACATTTACTGGAAGACTGCAGTTTTTCCAGAGACTATTTGCCAGTCTATAAACAAACAAGTTCACCAGTGGGACTCTTAAAAGTAAGAATTCACAGACACTTCTGGGAGCAGCCATGTGCCACTAGTGCAAAACCTTCCCTATACCGCCAGAAGCTTCTGAGAATAGGACACAACATGTCCCCATACTTAGCCCACTACAGAAAAGTGAACACTCTGGACACCAAATTGTAACTCACTTATCTCCTTAGCACAGAATTAAAGAAGAATCAGAGCATCATGTCAAGATGTTAACAGATGAGGTATTGCACCCCAGAAGGAAGGTCCAGGAGTTAGAGTGCTGACTTGGGACACAGGAGACTATAGTTCAATTCCCTCTCTGCTACAAACTTCCTGTGTGATCTTGGACAAGTATCCTAGTCTCTCCATACCTCTGTTACCCATCTGTAACTGTGCACCTCACAGGAGTGTTGTGAGATTAATATAAAAGAATATGAGAGGCTCTGATACTTTGGTAATAGGAGTCATATAAGTAACTAAGACAGACAACAAACCAATTAAACTGATCACATAACAGTCCTTAAATCAAGCTCCATTAAAGTAAACAAAGCACTGAATTAAGCTTTTCCAAAATCAGGCAGGAGAACATTCAAGTCTAGGGTTTGTGAGAATGAGGGGGAAAGAGGTAAAGATCCTCTCCCCCCCCCACACTTCGCTACTGAACAGTTATGGGTATAACAATCCTGTGTCTTGATATTATAAGGTAAAAAATAATATTTATGTGGTGCCTTTCATTCCAAGAAATATAAAAACATTTAAATTCTATATACACACACCCCCACTTAAATGCAGCCATCACTGGTGTGGAAGATGGCAACACAACATTCTGCACAACAGTGAGGTAAAAAAACTCAATACATCAGCAAAGAGTCCTGTGGCACCTTATAGACTAACAGACGTATTGAAGCATGATCTTTCGTGGGTGAATACCCACTTCGTCGGATGCATGTATCCGACGATGTGGGTATTCACCCACGAAAGCTCATGCTCCAATACATCTGTTAGTCTATAAGGTGCCACAGGACTCTTCGCTGCTTTTACAGATCCAGACTAACATGGCTACCCCTCTGATACTCAATACATCAGGTCAACAGGATAACCAATGAGAAACTTGAATGTCAATAAAGAAAGTCTTGACTCTTATTAAATTCCTTGTGGTTTTGTAGGATGAATAAAAAAAAATCTGGAAGAAAGAAGACTATAAAATACAAAGGAGAAAAGTACCACCTTCTCCAATCTTCTCAATGCAAAAATTAGCATCTGGGTGAGGAGCAGCTGTTAAAGCTGAACTAAGTCAGGATAAGGTGATGTTATTACCAAGGGTGAAGTTTCCAGAAGAACTATAATGTCCACCATTATCACTCATCTGCCATCGGGTTGTTAAACTGATCAGCAACCTTGATCACCTTTTCCAACCTTGGAAGTCCAAAGAGCCATAGTAATGTCACTTTCATGTTTGATTGGCCAGAAGACTGTGCTCCATCATATCAGACACATGCCAGTCCCATGTGAACTCCACACACAATTATTCTAACTCAATATGAAGCCATACATATGTTGAAAAAAGTGCTGATCTATTTTGCATAAACATATAATGAGCATTAAAAGTGAATCATTAGCACCCAGTAGACGGGAATCACAATCTGCTAAGCCCATCTAGTTAGCAACATAGGTTATTATAAACACATGATACTGGTGCTGTGCTTTCTGCACTGACAACTCACTGAATTTTTTCTCAAAAATCCTACGTACAATAACAAAATTAACATTATTTTGGAAAAGGGCTGTGGAAGCAGTGTTTGGATTCAGATTAGGCTTCAACTATGGTTCAGGTTGTGAGTTCAGCTTCTAGGTTTGGTAAGAGCTAGAGTTCAGGCATAATGCTGAAAGTTCATGAACAACTCTTATGTGATTTCAACCCAGGACAGCTGAAATCTCACTTTAATTCAACAAATTGCTGCCATCATGCAAATAGACTCTGTTGTTCTGTTCTTGCTCAGAAACAGTCTAATTTTTACCTGTTGCCATGACTTGGCTTTGAGCACATCTTAGATTGCCTCCCAGCTTCAGATGTCACCAGCTTCCCCTGTTAAGTTTACTTGCCAGGCCACTTCAAGAAATGCAATTGATAAAGTGTTTCTAAGGGGAGACAAGGGAGTTTTCCTCTAAGTTTGCTTCTCATCAGGCATATATATAAAAGACAGTTGCTCATACAGTACGATTACTGCATGTGGCCTACTTGGACTCATTCTGAAAGTCAGGTGTGCTATTTCCTAATTAAATTATTCAACAAAACATTGATTATAAAGCATTCTGGTAAAACCTAATTAAGAGTGTGATTTGATAAAGCATATGCTGGAGTTTTAGTTTACATTCCCATATGAGTGAGAGAGTATGTGGGGGGAAGACATCGTTATTTCATGCTTTGCACATTTTGGGCTTCACAGGTTTTTTCATTCCCAGAGCTGATTTTGAACTGTGTAGAGAAGTACTCTCGGTTTAGATCATATTAATTCATTAACTGCTGGCAATGTTCAGCTCTGATTTTTTTTTTAAAAAAAAAAACTTTAACAAACCTAATAGAAATCATCATGAAAAGAGCACTATTTCAAAAGTTGGCCCCTGTTCAAGCTGCATATGGTCACATAATCTTTTAAAACGCATGATTCAAGTCTCAATTTAATCATGTAATAGCACAAATGGAATTACACTGCGGATGAAGTGCAGTACTTCAGCTCAAACACATACTGGAGTTGTGTGACTGACCCAAGCTTATTTCATTTGGTCATTGTATTATAGAGCTTAATTTGAATGCAAGTGAACACAGCTAACAACAACTCAAATATGGTATGTTTTCCTTTTCAGCGAAATTCTAATATTTGCCAGTCTGGAATCCCTTATGGTGATAATCTATCAGGCAGGTTACAAACACGACCACAATACAGTATTAACAAGTGCTTCACATGGATGCATTTGATTTATCCAAGGTATTCTTGTGCATGCTTAAAAATTTAGGTAGGTGTTTCTAAACCATTTGTGTGTGCGTGTGTTTAAGTTGATTATGGGAGGAGTCATGCACACATTGATCAGAGGGGAGGGGAGAAGGCAAGAGAAGAGAGCCAACACACCAGCAGATACAGAGCTTGTAACCACGGTGCATTCCACAAGCTCCCCATTTGTGGAAACAGCTGCTCCACCAATACTCTTACATTGGCACCTATCATCACAGTAACTGCAGCAACTCACCACTTCCACATACGAGATATCAATGACAGGGAGGGCATCACTATCTTCTCTTACCTCCACCTCATCCCTGGACATAGATGCGTGAGCACACAGAGACACAATATTCTGTGCGTGCGCGCACACACACACACACACACACACACACACACACACACACACACACACACCCCTGCATCAAGCACCCTTGACAATCATTGAACATACTAAATGTAATTAGACCTGTTAATTGTCCCAGATCAAATCCAACAAAACAACTTGGCTCTTCACTTGCTGTGTAATGTTGCTTATACACAAATGCAGATGGAAGGAGGAGAGATGAACAAGCAAGGAAAAATAAAGTTGTGAAGCTGACATTCACATACTCCATAGCTGGGTAGCTCTTAACTTTGTGTTCTGGATTACAAGAGAACTTTCTACATGAATTCTTCCGCAGTAAATCTGTTTGGATTTTTTTTTTTAAATGAAAGGCAAGACTTTGGAGAACAATCCAGAAATCTGTCCATACCCACTAGCTAGTCCTTCAAGAGCATGCTCCGTATTTGTGAAACACTGCATCAGTGATTGTGATGTGCTCTGATTCTATGTGATGGAGGGACCATATGGACCAACAATGGCAGATTCTGTTGAGAGGAAGCATCACCACCTTCTATTCTCCTACTGTGAGCTTGGCCCTGGGACAAAGCCAAGAAAGTGACCTTCTTCTTCTGGGCACAGGACTGGATGAAAAGCCGACTTGGATTTTTGGACAAAAACGGCCTCCTGTTTTTTGTTCTTCCTGTATTCCTCTTGTGCAGAAACGGTGTACGTTCTTCGTAAATAAACTGGATTGCACCAAGAAATGCCTTACTTGTATTGGCTATTTCTTCTCTTAATGGGGTGCGAGGGGACTCAACAAGGTCTCAAATACTGACCATATGCTCACACCAACAGGCAACATATTGGCCCACTGTGCTATACAAACCCATAACAAAAAATTGTCCCAGCTCTGAAGAATTTACAATCAAATTACACAAGAGATTTGAATACCTGCTAAAGAGAAGCCACAACTGAGAATTAGCAGGTGAAAGGATTGAGTGCATTGACAAAGCTGTTTGAAGAAACTTCCACAATACACAGCCTGCACATTCCTGGTTCAAGTCAGAAATATTAAACCCTCACTTTCTTAACCACTAATTTTACTGCAAAGCTTAAAGAGACCCCCGTCCTAAAAGCCCGAGATAGTATAACATGTAGAGAGGGGGATGTGGTTCAGTCTCTCTTGCTGAAGAAATGGTATGAAGAGGTTTCAGAAGCACCCACAATTTTTGCACCCAGAGCAGCTGATAATTGTTAGTATAACAAGGTTCCAATGAGGGCCAGCTCTAGCCATTTTGCCGCCCCAAGCACGTTGGCATGCCGTGGGGGGCGCTCTGCCACTCGCCGGTCCCTCGGCTCCGGTGGACCTCCCGCAGGCGTGCCTGCGGATGCTCCACCGGAGCCACAGGACCAGCGGACCCTCCACAGGCATGCCTGCGGGAGGTCCACTCGAGCCACCTGCCGCCCTCCTGGCAACCGGCAGAGCGCCCCCCACGGCATGCCGCCCCAAGCATGCGCTTTGTGCGCTGGGGCCTGGAGCCGGCCCTGGGACCAATTCAGAGTAGCAAGGGCAAGAACATTCACATTTACAGTTCACCTTAATGGAGATCCTGGCACTAAAGGTGTTTCTAAGTGAAAGAAACTTAATTCCACACCCATAATGTCCCTGAATATTGTTTCTGCCATTTTAGCCCCAGACTAAAATTACGTTGCAGGCTGTGAAATCTTGAAAAAAATATGGTACCATCATAGAGATCATGATTTTTTATGAGGTATTTCATTGTTTGGCATATTTTAACAAAAAATTTGCACAAACATATTTTGCTTTGGTGGATTGGACTTCACTCTTCAAAGGGTTTATCTATCTCTGATGGGCTGATCTAACCTTTACAAGCAAGAGGAGTACCTGAGCAACTTTCAGGAATGTTGATTCTTTCAAATAGGAGCCCTTTAAGGAGAAAGGGGTACTGGGAAATAATTAAGCTTAGAGAATTTAATGTGGACATTTTCAATCTTTTCCCTCTCATCTTTATCACCTGACGAGGCATTTACCTTCTGGCTCTGCATGTGTATTTCAGGTTTTAAAACACGTGGAACTGGGCCCAGAAACAAGCAGAGAGAATAGAGTAGAGCTTTGACCCAAAGACTACCCACTGGATTCTGTACTCGCAGAAGACTTGAGGAGATCTTTGTGGAAGACCAAGTACATGACATTACAATAGACTAATTGGGGAATGACAAAAGTGCAGATGACTGATCAGGGCAATCCTTATGATTTATAGGGCCCTGTGCAGAACTATTAAATTGGTGCCCCTCTGGAGGAAGACTCACCAGACTGCAGCACCAGCTGTGGTGGGAGCCTGCAGGAAGGGTCCGAACAGGGATTGGCAGAGGTGTGTGTGGGGGAGACACTAAGACTCAAGGATGCCCCAAATTTTCGGGTGCCCTACGCAGGCATGTATGCTGTGTATGCTTAAGGATGGCCCTGTGACTAATATGGGGTCTACATTAGAGAAGAACGGTTGAAACCCCTTGGCCAGCGTAGATGACAAAAAGCTGTGAACGTAGTGCTGCTACCTGGGATTAGCAATGGATTCAGTAGAATCCTGAAGCTGAAAATCACCATGGTGAAAGATAAGCAAACATCCTCTGCAGATGGAGCAGAAAATGCTTCCATTTGTTCCTTCAAATTCTCTCACCCCACTGCCGCACGATGAAATTTCCATCACATGCAGACTAAGACACAGATAGTTTGCTTTCATCTAGATTCTTGAGCGGGGGGGTAAGACACCAAAAAGGTAACGAGGTGATAGAATGTGGGTTAGATGACAACACTGAGAATCGTCAACATAGCGATGATGCTGCAGCCCAAATGTCTTATAATTTACACCAGCTGAGCCCTTGGGGAAGATGAACAGTTACATAGTGCTACCATTTGGAATCTCAATGCTTGACAAATACTAATTAAATCTCAGCCTCCCTCCCACCACCTTTTAGTCAAGCATATGTACACAGAACTCATTTTTATAGATGGGCAAACTGAAACATATAGGGGACAAAATGATTTGTCCAGTTAGTCGATAAGAATGTGACCTAGACATTCCATGCTCCCAGTCTTGTGATGTAACCACTAGACCACACTTCCCTCACCAATGTGCAAATATATTCACTGTTCATCACACAGAGTTATGTACTTAGCACTAGTTATATGCCATTTTAATTTTGAATATGGGACTTCGCATGTGCATAAAATTTAATCCTGTGCATAATTGTTTGCAGGACTGGGGCCTTATGATTAAACTAACTCTATAGTTGCAAGGCAAATTAAAATAATCTCAAAAACTGTAAATGTAGATAACCTATAATGTGCAGTAATATCAATATAATCAAATTCTTTTTGTTTATGTGATCCTATAACCATTGAGACTTTTTTAGTTACTTTCAAAAATGCCTGAAATTTCCTCTGTAAAATTAATGCACAAGATCAGAAAACTCTACCTTAGCAAATACAAAAGACCATTCGATTAGCTACAAATAAAAGCCCCTTGAGCTAAAATGAATAAGGTTTAAGCTACTTCAAATTATTTTCCCGCCTGATAAAGCCATTATCACATTTACAGCGTTTACAATGCAGAACTATATTCCTTTGATCATCTTATAAAATTAATTGATCTTGCTTATCTATTGTACTATTTTAAATCATTTTAATTGAGGACATTAGGAGAAGTAATGGTAACAACCGATGCATTTATTAGCTACTGACGTTCAAGGCAGCAATGTCATTTTCATAATCTGAATTTCTCTATAACAAAATTCCATTCTTAATGGAATTTACATATAGATCACCCCCAGCCACAAATAATTTACTGTTACTTTAAGTCCTAAAGGATAGGCAGAAAAACTATGAAAAATCACTCCAGTCATACTTAATTTTAATTATTCTTTTAAATCAGATAGAAACCCTGAAGTTAAATTCTCATAATTAAATAGAAATTAAAAGTTTCTAAAAGCCTTATTTTCAACTCCAATTTTAAATGCAAATGACCACATAGGAGAATAAAGTTTTCCCTCTTAAAAACTGCGGGTAATATCCATCTGCAGTTCACAGCTAGCCACAAAATTCCTTACTAGGCCCACGCCACCTCTTTGGTTGGGAAAAACTGATCCTATAAAACTCCTAGTTTAGGTAAATGCTTCACAAGAAGGGTCACAGCAAGCATTCACAATCCAAAATTTCTATGCATACAACAGGGCTTCTTCAAATGCCTGGAGAAACTGGGTCTACTGGAAAGAAGAGCTCTCTACATTTACGTGGTAGATTACCAGCTCCAGGTGGAAAACACAGTACCTGTAGCATTTAGATATAGTGCACACTGTAACAGTTAAGGTAAGGACTCTCTTACCTTCTTGAAATGGTTTTTGTCTGGGAACAGTTCATTAGTCATAAAGCACAACCTTTATCAGTACTAGCAGATAAAAATTGAAGTGTCCAACATGCCAAGTGAACACTAGTAAACGTGGATGACTATATTTAAGTCTAGCTAATCATCTGGTTTACTCTTACATTTGGGCATGGACTCTAGGAGGCTTTGAGTTGAGAGGATCGCCGAGCCTGGGCTGCAGTCCAAGCCTGAACATCTACACCACAATTAAACAGCCCTTTAGCCCAGGCCCTGCAAGCCCAAATCAGCTGGCTTAAGCCAGGCATGGATGTCTAATTGCAGTGTAGACATACCGTATGGTGCCATCATCATAACACAGAACATTTTTTCCGTCTTTTCTCAGCCCAAGGTCTTATGTGGGACAGAGAAGCATTTGGGGAGTAGGAAAGCAAAGGGGTAAATGGTGGAGACTTTAGAAACAGTTTAGATAAACTTTATTTTAAAGGAACTAAATGGACTTGTAGAAGGGTAGTTAAGTAGGGCTATTAACACCTAGATACAAATTACAAACAAAAAAATTAAACTAAGATGACTTGTGCCAATTGATACCCTGGCATCTTGCTTTTGTGATGTATACTTTTCCAATCACCCTTCCTGTGCCTTCTTTGCAGACTGTAAACTCTACAAAGAAGAGGCTTCATCTGTAGTGCACTTAGCATGTTTTGAGGGTGGCTACCACCATAATATTAGTGATAGGAGCTTCCAAGCTCTCAGAATAGTTTTGATTCCAGATTTTTTCCCCCTTGGTGGGACAGAAACGTGTTGAAAAACAGGTTATTGTAGCCTAATACAGTTTAGGTACAGGTTGAACAGAGGATTATTAAACAGAAAACATAAAGAGTATTTTGTGACTTAGAAGGGTAGGACTCCAACAAACAACTTTGCGCTCAAATTCTTAGCCAGATTGTTTCTTCCTATGCATTTCTTGCAAAATGTTCCCTCTAACGGCTATTCCTTCACAGACCAAAAAAAGTGTGTTTATATCTCTGGATAACTAATAAAAATTAGCTATGCCACTGTAAAAACATAGTAGACACAAGGTGCTTTATTTTTTACCATGTGGTAAAAAGGATGTGATCAACTCTGGGCAGGAGAGTATAGTGCTGACCTCACAAACTCTACAAGTACCTTGTCTCCACTTGGGATTTTATAGCGAGATGACTATTGTCAGGGGCGCCTCTAGACATTTTGCCGCCCCAAGCACGGAGGGTCCGCTTGTCCCGCGGCTTCAGCGGACCTCCCACAGGCACGCCCGCGGGAGGTCTGCCGAAGCCATGTGACCAGCGGACCCTCGGCAGACAAGCCGCCGAAGGCACCCTGCCAGCCGCCCTAGCGGCAACCGGCAGAGAACCCCCCGTGGCTTGCTGCCCCAGGCACGCGCTTGGAGCACTGGTTCCTGGAGCCCCCCCTGACTATTGTGAATTTGTTATCTCTCGCTGTGTCAGTGAAGACAAAGCCTTAGTTGCAAGGCCTAATTTTAAATGCTAAGCATGGTTCTGGGGGTTGAATAAATGAGTTCTCATTGTTCATAGCTGCCTTGCAATATGAAAGGAAGCACACTCAAATTCAATGACCCTCTCAAACACAAGAGCTGAAGTGTCTACCGTTAAAGGCCCATGAAGCTCAAAAGCACTTACTACTTCACCTAAATACTTGATTAACTGAGGTAGGTACACTTCCAATCTTACAGAATACCAGTTTGAAATGAATCCCAAAATACGATTTGCTCATTAATCCAAGGATACTATAAGCCATAGCTTTTTATACCATTTCTCACAATTGTACAGATACAACCTACACATAGGAAAGAGACAGGTAGAAAGTGGAGGAAATCCACCAGTCTCACTTCCAAAAGCAACATGCAAAAATTAGACTGGCCTAAACCATTCTGCTGGCTTCCAAGCAGCAAGAATTGCAATGAAATAATTAGTTTTGGAACCTTAATATGTCACTCCTCATGCTGGGAATTTCCTGCATGTGGAAATGTAATCTGTAGTGTCAGTAGACTGTATTTTGCAATAGTATTCCATTGCAAGAGATTTCCTGTCGGGGGAGAAAAGAACAAGCAAACAGCAAAGTAGGAACAAATCTCAGACCAGAAAAAGTACTGTATCACCAGTACGACAAAACTGGATTTATGCCATAATACTAAATCCAAATAAGTGTGCTTTGTCAGAGTTGTTAAAAGAACCCCATCTCACTGTCCTGCCAAACTTCTGTACAGGAATTGACCTGAGGCCAGTAACAGTCATGACATGCCTCTGATGTAATGTGCCTTAATATAGCCTTGAAGTTGCAGGCTTGTAAAGGAATAATGTGAAATTCAGTCAGACAGCTATATACATATGGTTCTCTTTTTACATTCCTTGACCAAGGGACGTGGTATCAACTAAAACAAAAAGATGTACGAGAGGTTTAGTCTGCTTGAGATAAAATTCAAGCACTCTCTTAAAAATGCTGTTTGCAGGGAAAGGATTTGCTAGGAAAGATACCAAGCCACTGGAAAAATATTGACAGGATGATTTACTTCAGGTAGAACGCCAACACTAATTTTGGCAGGAATTTAGGGTGAGCCCACGGCACCACCTTGTACTTATGAAACTCAGTACTGGATGGATTAGTCACTAGACCCTGAAGCATACTCTCTCTGCAAGTTGAAATCATTGCCACCGGCACTGAAACCTTCTGTTTAAGAAATGCCATCTCACAGGTGTCAATTGGTTCACAGGGAGGCTCCCTCAGCTTTTCAAAGACTACGCTATTAAGTGAGAACACTTGGGGGCTGTTTAGTGGGGAGGGTTGCAAGTAAGTAGTACCATCCCTTAAAACCAGCTCACCCCAAGGCTGAACGTAGGCTGTCTCACTTAAGAAAGACTTTGAACATTGTTCGAACCTCGTACCACTCATGTGGTCTTGGTAGAGGTCATCTGAGCCAGTCTGCTACTGAATTCTCTTCTCTGCCAGGAAATGGATAATTAGGAGTGTTGTACTGGACAGTGTTCAATCCATACCCTGACATGGTAGACATGATGTTGTCCCTCCTTATTTGGTAATGTAAAGATGGCCTGATGGTCATCTGGACTCTACATTTAAATTAGCCAGCCCTTGAGCCAATGAAGTACATATAAAACTATGCTAATTTCTAGAACATTTATACAAGGGAATTCTGTTGGACACAACCTGTAATTTCAGCATGAAATGCCTTTGTATTGACTAAGCACACTAGGGTTCTTGCATATGTGGTCCCTATGATTGGCAATGACCACTTTTGGGAAGTTTTTCCACACAGCATGTAACCCATGGTCTATGGGTCTGTCACAGAGATGCAGTGGGAGAGCAACTACATGGTCTGAGGTAACTAGTAAGTGATACCCTTTGTAGACGATTCAGGAAGGCTGCCATAGGCACCAAGACCATAGCTGAGGCTATCATGCCCAATATTTAAGTCGTTGCCCAAGCAGCCACTCACTAATTCTGCTGAATTTTTCCCTGCCATGTCCACAATATCCTGGACCCCTTAAAGGGACAAGAATGGTTTCATCTGAGTAATCAAGACTCTTACGTACTCCAAATATTTTGGCGGGGGAAAAGCTGGGACTCTGGCACTCCAGTGGCAACACGGACAGAGCTTCTGATTCCTGCCCTTATCAACCAATCATCTGACATGCACTCTAGTTCTAGCTTGATACAAGGCCATGATCATGAAGTGTTTAATAAATGCAGATCTATCAGAAATCTGAGCTACATTCCCATTGTTAGTTTAAGCCCTTTACTCATGTTAGCATTCATAGGGCCAATAAGGACATAACTAATCACTTTCCTCTAACAGATCTCTTTTTAGATTTTTCTCTGAGCAAATACTGGTCACAGAGACCCAGGAATGTGCTGCAGCCATCCTGACTTCTTTAACGCCAGGAAATATCTGGAATAAAGCACTGCCACCTTTCACCTCAAGGTACAATTTTGATGGCTAGTTGCTGAGAGGGAGCAGATTTCTGGAATAAGAGCTTTCTTAACATTATCGTATCTATCATGTATTGATTTTTTTATTACAAAAATCACCACCACATTTGGGGTCCCGTTGTGCCAGGCACTGTACATGCACACTGTACATGTGTGCAGTAGGAGACAGTACCTTCTTTAAACTGCTTGCTGTCTAAATAGACAACACACAGGGTGGGAGAAGGGAAGTATTCTCATCCTTGTTTTGTATATGGGGAGCTAAGAATTCACATAGATTCTCTACATCCATTTATAAAACAATGTTTCTTGGACATATTACTGTGGCATAAATCCAGACTCCATCAGTCACTCAGAGATCACAATTCTATGACAACAGTAAAAATATCACAAAAACGTAATTCAATCCATTCTCCCAAAAGAAATGCTACCAGTCCCTCCCCACACTGGATGGTGATCTCTAAGGAATTAAACATGATTTTATTTTCTTGTGTTTTGGTTACACTAACCTTATCTTCATCCGCCAAGTGGCTTCTCTTCTGTCAAATCAGAGGTCCTCAAGTTCTACCAGAATATCCTGGTGGTAACCAAAGAAAAATGTGGATTCTACCCAATGCAGCTTCTGCTCTTCCACGTGCACCTGAGGCCTCAAAAAACACTAAAACTCGTCAACCACCTTGTGTGCGCACACACAGAAGGAACTCACATACCATTCTGCTCCTTCTGTAGAAGACAGTCTGAGAACTTGCAAGACTTCTTCCACAAAGCACACAAGATTTTTCAGGAAGGCCTACTGTTCAACAATGGGGGTGGAAGACTGTCCCTTTTGGGGCCTTCACATCCCAGCAACAAGATTCACAGTTAAGGGTATGAAACACAGATTTAGGAGACTGCCCAACCACCAGGCTGTCATATAGAGGTTGTGTTGAAAGCAGCGAACCAGTTAGCACATTGGTGCCTGAGACTCAAAAACTGATAATCAATGCACTCTTTGCATAAATCTATAAGCTGCTCTGGCATGTGGTCAGACCTACTGATGCAAATACCATCTGATGTGTCAGTACAGCTATTGACATGTGGTTAAGGGTATGTAGCTCAACCCTTGTGTCAGCCAAGTTAGCTTAGATCATTAGGAAAAGGACTTGAGGTGCTGGGATAGACACACTGAGGGTAGGAGGTGTGGCTCGCTTGACATATGCTTACAGACACAGAAGTCAGTTCCAATACTATGGCAGAACAGTGAAGCTGAGGGTGCGCCTTCGTCTCTGAGTGCTGGGACAATGCAGACCATTTCAAGGATTGTCAAACCTAATCTGTGTCTCAGCAAGAGTTTCCAGTTTAAGTCATAGCCTCCAGAGGAAACCGCTCTCACCATAAAGCTTCCTTCATCACAGTCTTTTACTTTCTGCAAGTCTCTGGGATGGTTAGCCATAGGGATCATCCTAGGAGCTTATTACTCAAGGTGACATCCTGGAGTAGATCCTGTATCCAGATGACTCAATTAGTCCCTGAAGTAGATCAGGCATATGACACATGAACCAGTGGTAGATCTCTTCTGGGCACATGCAGGGCACCTACTGAGCCTGTCCCTCTTCTCCTACATGCTTGTGACACAGAAGAACAGACAAAACCTATCAAGCAAAATGCAAGACCCAAACAGAAAACTATTTACAGAAATAGAAAAAATGCAGGCGATAAAGACAAAAATAAATTTGTCATGCATACACAAAATGCCTCAAGGTCTCTTGCTGGCTGAGACTGGCCTCTACAAAAGTTTGCCTTCTTTTCATTCTCCCCCACCCCTCCCCCAAAAGGTGAAATAAATTTCAGCAGTGTGCTGAGGAACGGAGAAGTCCAGAGACAAAAAAAAGATATACCTGAGCAGCAAAACTTGAAAACCTCACCCACGCATGTGACACAAAAAGAGCAGTTGATGAGAATGTTGCTAGCCTCTAGACCACCCAGCTAGACATCTCCTGCATGGGAAACTCTTCAAAAGCTCAGTACTTTGCACTATGCAAACCAAAAACTGTCACATGCATCTAGGGTGACCAGATGTCCCAATTTTATAGGAACAGTCCCGATTTTGGGGTCTTTTTCTTATATAGGCTCCTATTATGCCCCACCCCGTTCCTGTTTTTTCACACTTGCTGTCTGGTCACCCTACATGCATCCTCAGTTTTCCTATAACCATTCACTTTGAAGAATTCCTACATTCCAGGTGCTATCAAGCACTGCACACAAGATTGCACAATCATCTGTGGTGAGGGAATGAAAGAAAGGAGGCGGCAAGGATAAAGTGTGACAGACGTCACTCAAAAGCAAACATTGCTGTTGATGACGGAGCAGCATTGTCTAATTCTAAGAGGGAGCTCTTTAAAGTTAATGCTCATTGTGTGATCAGGGGAGGAAGATGGTCACCTAGCATGGCCTTGAAAGGACTTACAAGTGAAAATGCAGGTGGAGAAAGCATGCCTAATCCCAACTACAATGTGGTGGGAACAGAACCGGTCACTGAAATATTTATGTTCACTTTGCTCACAGTATTTTCAGAAAATAGAGAATTTATAAATACATTTTACTCTCCTCCCCACCTACCCAAGCAAGCAGTGTGTGCGCTTTTAGGGTGGAGTTTTTCCTGTAATATTAGACTAAGAATTGCAACATTTATGTAAATTTCTTGTGTATAAATTATAAATATCTAAGGCTAGGTAGATTATTCTTGGTATTTGTAGCTTTCTACTGAAATGTTTGGATAGTTGCATTTTAGCTTAGCATTCCTCTTTTCTCCTCGTTTACCTCACATGTGAAGATATATGTTAGAATAGAACAGTGTCTACAGTACTTACAACCAAGAAGAGATATATGCTTGTTATATTGCAAAAGCTTATACTTGCCACTGGAAAAAAAACAAAAAACAAAACAGATTCTATTTTTTTTCCTGAATAAAATAAAATAATAACAAAATAATAATAGAGGTGGAGCTGGAAGTGTCGCCGACAGTCATGAGATCTACTGATGACAAACACAATATATAGAGCTAGGTATTATTTGAAAATCTGTCCCATATACAGATTGTCACTCCTTCAGTGAAGCAGACATCATCATATTGCAGGATCAGAATCTGATAGAAATAAGCATAGACAAACCCTATAAGTTAAGTATAATTAGAATTTCACAATTAAAAGTTTTCTTTTGCCTGCTAATTAAAATTTCTCCATCGTGCCTTCGTATGACACAATATTACCTTTGTAATGAATTTGGCAGGATAGCAATATGCATCTTATAGTTATTTTTAACAAAAGGAACCCAAGTAGTCTTTTTCTCCCCTGTGATTTTCTTTTGCTCTGTGCGTACATATCAGGTTGATTGTTTCACTGAAAACCATTAAGCAGAAAATATTTCCCTGAAAAGATTTTCAGTAGTTTAACCTGTCCTCTAGTTCTGAAGTACCTGGAAGATACCTAAGGATCATCTGAGTTATTTGACAAGTGTTATATCTGATACAACAGGCAAAGAGACAACCTTAACACTCTTTCCGTGGTGCCATTTTGAACTTAACTCTGGTGGCAAAATGTTTTTTTTTGTAATGTGAAACTTGATAGCTTAGTGCTGAAACATAAATTTCTAGTCACAACATAATATCAAAGCGACCATTTATGATGCGTGTAATCATAACCTCTACATAAGGCTCAAAGACTCATTTCACACAACAGATACACACATAAAACACTGTAGTCATTTATGGATGCCCTTTAGCTTATATGTCTAAAACTATTTCAGTGAAATACAGCAGACTAAAAACAGTTTTCTGGAAAAATAAAAAGCACAGGGCAAGGAGCAGTCCTCAAGAAAAACACTCTAAAGCGTAATAGAAACAATTTGGCTTATTCCTGTTGAAATTATGTGACTATGAAATCTTAGTATTGAACACAAGACATTTACTGTTTTGAAGCAGCTTGCTTGATTGGATGAACACCTTTTTTCAAAGCATCTGTCACTTTGTGTAATGGGATGCCCAATGGATTGCTTTGCAGCACCACTGCAGTGAAGCCGTGAGAAAACCCTGGAGGCCTGTACTCCAAGTTTAGAGCTGGAAACCACTGATATGCTTTTTTCTGCACGCCAGCTACCAGGAAAGCTACCACACGTATTCCTCTTAGCTATAAAGGAGATAATCTACCCCCATTGCATCCAACGAAGTGGGCATGCACCCACGAAAGCTCAAGCTCCAATACATCTGTTAGTCTATAAAGTGCCACAGGACTCTTTGCTGCTTTTACAGTCTACCCCCATTGAAGATCATGGTTATTTTGCCATTGTCTTCAGTAGAGTCAAGGTTCCACCCAACACCGCAGTCCCAGAGAGCTTCATCTATAGAACATATGATTAATTATACCATAGCGTCACATATATTATAAACCAAAACTGAATTTGCTGGTGATTAATAGGTATCTCCTACCTACTTTATGCTTTATAAAACTGTTCTCATTCTCCTCTTGGAGACACTATGTCTCAGTCACTCATGGAACTTCATATCATGCCAGCGGTTAGCTGTAACTAGGCATTTTAGCACCCCGGGTGAGCAAGCATATTTGCACCTGCTATTGGTTTTTTCATCATTTTTCTGCCACCGCGGCTTTACATCCTGGAAGGCTGCCCCACTCGACAGCGGTTTACTGGATTTCAGCCCTGCTAGTGTTTTTATAAGGTTCATGAGACAAACAGAGAAGCAGCTATGAAGAAAAACTTCCAGCCAATAGAAGAATCAGATTATTGCTCCTGTGCATCAGCTCACCTGTGCTGGCCAGAACATTGGGGAGGTAGAATCAAGACTCCACCCATTGCTTCCACAGTCCTGATGCACCTTTATTCATTGTGCAGGACAGGGAATAAAAGCCCTACTAAGCATGTTCTCAATTTCCTCTGTGATGTGATCTTCAGTGTAGAAGCCAGTGCAGGAGAGTAAGGGGTGCCTCACGATTTTGCCTTAACACTCTTTTAGATTAATTGATAACTACTTTCAACTTTAACTATCTCTTAACAGGGTTCGTAGTCTGGAAATGATACATATGCAGTGAAAATACAAACAGCTCAGATTACTTGTTACATGAGACAGGTGTAACCTACCATAAACACCTTCCAGGCCAGATCTTCAGCAGTGTACATTAGCATAGCACCAATGAGGTCAAAGGAGTAATGCCAGTTTATACCAGAGGAAGAGCTGGTGGCCCACTCTGTATATACAAGTGTATAACTATACATCAAGTGTAATAACTATTTAGTTGTAAAACTAATAATCACCAGTCAAGTTGGAGTTACTATGCTGGAAATCTACTCTTCTGAATAGCACATGCAATTTTTAATGCCATTCTACTCTACACTAATTACACTGCAGTACTTAAGTAGGCTCCAACTGATTGATAACGTTCAGGACTGCTTTTTTTTTTTTCTCTGCACAGCTGCCAGATGGAGAGGTGTAGATTAGTCTGCAGCACATAATCAGTGCTTACAGCTGAAAACATTGGTGAGTTTGCACATAGCATTTTGACCCCTTTGATGAACCATATATGGCGAAACCAGAGGTCCACTAATCAGTTCTTTATATCTTTCATATGCTGCCAGAAATTGCTCTTCTTTGGGGTGTTTTGTGACCAATATAGATTTATTTAAAAGGTAATGAAAAATCAATAAATAATAATATATGTCAGATTTTGTATTAATGTGAATGTGCACTTATGTTGATATTACATTCTTTCAGGCAGTGAGCTGAGGGTAACTCTTGAACACCTTCAAATAAAATGTTTCATTAGGATCCGATAAGATTCATACTATTTGTTAAGTGAAGGCTGTAAGGGATAAGAATTTACTTTACTGTTGAAATCAAGGGTGGGTAGATGAGTATTTGGGAAGAGACTGCATGTTCCTATCATATCACAAAGCACATATGTATTTTTTTAATGATTTTCCTCCACCCCAGTTAACAGAAAGAAAAATAAACCCGAATATAAATAATAATTTATTTTATAAAAAATAATCTGAAAAGCCAGTGACCTCCCAAATCATGCTCTCAATTGAATGTTTCAGAAAAAAAGTCTTCCACCATGCCGTAAAGCTCAGCGGGCCTATGAGGAAAGGCAAATTCCAAAATCAAGGACTCAATTCTGAATGCACAGTCATCAGCCTCCAAAACTTTTAAAAATATAGGGACTCTGGACCGTAATTGATTGAGTCTGTTAACCTTCATGATGGGCTGCAAGGTCAGTCTTTTCTCCTTAACAAGGGAGGAGCAGGGAGATGGAAAGCACTCTGCTGGAAGAATTTAAGTTTCATATCTTTGGTAGGTGTCATATGTTCTGGAAACATTAAGAGAGTTTGTCTGTTGTGTATGGGATATATTTTTAAAGAGTGTTGAGGGGTCTTAGAGCTTGGGATGAGTGCTCTTTAAATTGTAGAATACATTGAAATAAATAAGTAAAATATTCACTTCTCAGCAATAGTGCTGTAGGGGAAGTACACCAGCTTATCTATACAATACCCCTGGCATTTATAACTTGTGAGAGGTGTTCATTGGTATTGGGGGGGAGAAGGGAGGAGGAATAAGTTTGGTTAGGAGCACACTGAATATAAGTTGTGATGGGCAACGTTAAAATTATTTATGGTGCCCCTGCTGCATGACATCCTTCCAGAGACTAGTCCTTAGTGAACGGAGATCATGGACAAGCTATGGACTACACAGATATGAAATCAGTCTTCAGGGACTGAGTTATCACATACATTAGACCTTAATTATCCACTCTCAAGGGTGGCTCACAGCAGGAAAACCTGAGTTTTGAACAAGAGTTGTGGCAGGTTGTGCTTCTGGTCTTGTTCAAGAGAAAGGATAATTATTTTTTCCACCAACGCAGGACTACTTTTTCTCCTTACCCAACAGCTCCAAAGTAATGGACAGCAACACAAAATTCAAGTCAGCTGGCTCGAACCACAGGATACATTGATAGGCTCAATCTATTTGTTCACCTGGTAGCAACTGCCAGGCAAAAGGAGATATCAGGTGATGTCATGGACAGTGGGTAGGCTCTGCAGGGAAGCCTCTACAGCTGCTGCCAGGGGCTGCTCTGGCCCTGGACCAGCTCGCAGCTCCCCTTGTGGGGGGGGGGGGGGCCCTCAGGACTCCAGCCATGGAGGGGTGGGGTCTTGTGCAAAAGGGGTGGGGCCATGTAGCTAGCCTCCCCATAGGAGGGGTCCACCTGCCACCTATGAGTGATGCAGACTTTTAATCATTCCCAACCTAGCCTTTCAGGGTATGTCTATAATGCCAAAAAAGAACAGCAAAACCCCTAAAACAAAACACAAACGAACAAACCAATGAAACATAAAAAACATAGCAATGAGTCTCAGGTGTCAGGTTAATGGAGTCAGGCTCACGAGGCTCAGGTTACAGGGTTACAAAACAGCAATGCAAATGTTCAGACTTGGGCTGTAGCCCGGTCCTGAGACTCTCCCCGCTCTCAGAGCCTGGGCTCCAGCCTGAGCCTGAATATCTATGTTGCAATTTTACAGGCCTACAGCCTGAGTCAGCTGACTTGGGCCAGCCATGGCTCTTTTATTGCAGTGTAAGACATGCCCTCAGTGCTCTGCCTGTGGAGAAATCATCAAAGAAGGGAGCAGCCATCATAAACAGAGAACCCCTGTTCTAGACACAAAGATGTCTAAATCCATGTGATACAAAGGAGTTCTAGTTAGACCCTCCCTAAGCACTAGATCATCTTTCCATAGAGCTCAAAATAGACTACAGGAATCTTGAAAAAAGAGGAGAGAGACCGACTCTCATTTCTGGTATTTATTTTACACCCCTATTAGATTTCTACACTATCATTTATATCACTATTGAATATTCACTCAGATGTAGCATTGGCTCATCTGTAAAAAGGGAAATGTAATTTTTAATGTTTCCTATATTTATGATTCTTCATTTTAGGCTGTTCTTTGATGAGCTGTATAAATGGTTCTAAAATATAATTTTTGAAAAGAGTGGGAAGAGGGCAGCTACATCTTGGTTCCTTGTTTAGTCAGAAGACAGAGAATGTCATACACTGACAAATACATTTGTTATAAGTTTATAAGAGCCTGTAAAAAAAAATCTAATTATAAAGTGAGACAAAATTCTGATTCTTTTCATGTCATTATTCCAAAAATCATTCTACCCTATCAAATCCTTTTTCTATATCCAACCTCATTATGAATATGTTCTTCACTGCTTCATTAGACTCCTATTATATTGATAGGTTTCTTCCTTCTACAAACTCCATCTGATAAATATGGTTTTATTTCCCCCAATACTTTGTCTACACAGTGATACATTTGGAAAAGAGCAATATGTTGCTGGGGTGACCCCAGCAGGACCTAGGTCTCCTCTGTGTTAAATGAAAATATTTCTATTGATTTAGAAAGGCTTTGGACTAGACCCATAACACAAGATGCAATATCTAATATCTTTCTCTGTGATGCAGGCATCTAGCTAGTCTCTTTCCATTTGACTATTTGTTTTGTTTTAATATTCTTCTCAGCGTATTTTAATGGCTGTTGCTATGGTCTTACATTTTTATTGTCACAATTCATAATAAAACTCTAACTTGCTGATTCATTGAAGTTTGGTTGAATAATATTCTCAGCTGCTTAGTTTCTGTTTGTTTATTTCAAGTTGACATGCAAATAGTGTGCCAGTTTCACAGATTTGTTCATATGATTTAATTTTGTACTGAGGATGTCAGATTTTTGTTGCTGATAATTTGCTCTTGACTTCTTGCAAGTTTTAAAAGTAGAGTAGTCTCAGAGTGTTTGCTGCTGTTAAAATGCTGTTGGGAACTCCCATCATTTCTTTCTCAATAACCCTCAGATTAGATCTCCCCAACGGATTTTCTAGAACTGCAATTATGGGACTCTTCCAGCATCATCTGAATTAACTTGAAGTCTCTGTGTAATGGTACATTATATCTTAAATAATTCCTTCCGTTGCACAGTTCTCAACTTGTGACTTTTGCAGCAAATGTTCTCAGTTTAGAATCAACAATCTTGGATGAATTTTGGAGTTAGTGTCTACACATCAATATTCATACTGCTTATACTAGTTTAAGTCTGCAGCAGTTTCATGGATAAAGAGTTTTCTCACATCCTCCATTGTGTTGCTTATGGAACCTGCATGTCCAGTGTAAATTCTTTGGGACTACATTTTCTTGCTTTATCTTTTAAAGTCATTTTGAACTTTCTTTGCAATGTTAAGGCTAGTTTCATAAGTTGAAACTCCTACCTGCAATTGCCTTTTAAAAAATTGTTCTACTAGATGATTCATTATAGTTTCTTGATAAGTAACTGCAAATATTTACTTTCTGTAAAGAAATTGAACCTGAAGTTTTTTGAGCAGCTTGCTGTATTTCTGGTTATTTATGCTGCTTTGTTCTTCTCTAGTCAGGACATTATTATTCTATTTATTTATTTTGCAAAAAAAATTGGTTTATCACAAAGTTGAAAACCCTATCTCCCCACATTTTTTTCAGTTTTTTGGTTGCTGATTATCAAAAGTTCCAGTTTTAAAACAAAATTTTAAAAGTTTCTGATGTAGCCCTATTTTTCTATGAAAAAGTGTTTTCAATAAAAACAATTTCAGCTGGCTTCACTCGTAGCATCAATTGTCCCTATTCCACCGCCTAGGCAATATTTTTAGGAGAAAAGGAGTGCTAAGGCCTTCTGACTCACTAAGCTCCCAGTATCATTCTGGTTATCTTCTCCATCTCTAATTTTCTTTTAATAAGATCTCAAAACCATACAGTTGGGATAATAGCCACTACAGGAAAATCCTCCCCATGATGAAGAATTAGTGGCAGCTATTAAGAAATTATGGCAAGAACACCTGCTGGTAGATTGATCCACATCCAGAAAATGCTCTTCAATAGACACACACTCATAATGATGGTTTTTCTATAGTGTGACTGAGGACTGCAATGAGCTGTAATAAACTTTAAGAATGCATTCATTACCCAACTGTTTTCATACTTGCCAATTAATCCTTGTCACCATTAAACTGCTTTATTTTATTAAGTGACAGATACATTATAAATTCATTAAATTATACAAACCAGCAAAATAGGCATCTTACCAGTCCTGCGAGGACAACAAACACATATCTCCACCTACAGAAATACATGCTGTTAGAGCAACTATATAAAAGCTTTTAAAAGGTCTCTGGTGCAGTCTAAAGTGAGATGTGGATTGGAATTTCAGGATAATTCTGATCTCAGCCTCGTTGCTGATTTTTTATACCTAGGTATTAATATTGAGTCCATCATTCCAGTTCTTAGGTGCTAAATGTAGGGGTAAATCATCTGACTTCTATATTTCACTTTCTGGAACTGTAAAATGTGGGTAATAACCAAATAAACCATCTAGCCCAGTATCCTGTCTTCTGACAGTGGCCAATGCCAAGTGCTTCAGAGGGAATGAACAGAACAGGTCATCATCAAGTGATCCATCCCCTGTCACCCATTCCCAGCTTCTGGCAAACAGAGGCTAGGGACACTATGTATATGGATTCATTATCAATGAAAAAAAAAGAATGTCTATTTTGCCAGCTGGTGAAAGTCAGCTGTAACCGCAGATCTGTACCCTGGGTCTAGAGCTGGTCAGGAATTTTTCCAAAAAAAGGTTTTCTGTGAAAAATGCTGATTCAGCAAAACCAAAACTTATTGTGGGAAAGGGTTGATTTCAACAATTTTTTGCTTAATAAAATATTTGACAAAAACTTTTTGAAGTTGTTGAAATGTTTCATTTTGACATTTTCGAAATGAAAGTGTTTTCTGATCCACCACTCCTCTTTGTCTTGAAATTTAAGAGTATAATAAAAACAAGTAGTAAATGCACAAAATCAAAAAGAAACATTTCAAAAATATAGGAACAAATCAATTTCATTGTCCCAAACAAAAATAATTTTTGCATTTCCAATGTGTGAAAAATTTGAGATTTCAACTTTTCATCCCAATTAAAGGATGGGAAAATGGAGTTGATATCTTGATAATTTTCACAGGATGCAAATACCATTTCTGACCCAGCTCCAATTAGTACACAACTTCCACTGCTCTGCCACGGATTAGTTTGTTTTGAACATGCTTTGTTGCAGCATGCATAACAAAGGAGAATGTGAAGGAAGTATACACAGCTTCTCTCTGCAATACCATTTGATTGTCCAATAAAAGGAAATGAGGAAAAAAAGGAATATTTAAAGCTAGTTTTCCCCAACAAAGCTGTTCTGTTCATTAAAACTGCGGTGAAGTGCTTTTTTAGAGTAACTTTTATGAGGATAGGTTTCCAAGAGTATATAGTAGTCATATAAAAATAATAGCATACACATTTGTTTGTTCTGAAAATATTTTTAATGATGTATAATTGGAAAAAAAAATTGGGATCACCCAATATTTTTCTAAAACACAGTTTCAGAAAGGTATACACATAAATCAGTTTGTAGATTCTACCTGTAAGCCATTAAAGACATGAATGATGGAGTAATTTTATGGGGTGTATAAAATTATACACTAAAGGTTATATGGCAGGAGAACACCTTATCTTAATCTTATAAAATAGGCAAATAATTGCTTGAGCCAATACACATTACCTTACTCATTAACATAATAACCACCTGCAGAATGTATAATACATGATAATAATATGAATTGTCAGAGATTAAAGAAGATCATGAACATTTTATTGTTGTGCACTCCTTAAATAGATAGCAACCAGATAATAATATTCACCGTTATGCACAAAAAGAGAATTCTAGTCATGCTAGAGATAGTTAGGGGAAGCCAGATTCTGATGCTTTTGCTGCTAAAAGAAAATCTGGAGCTTTAATCTCTTTGCCACTGAAGCCTGCATGAAAAGGTTGGACCACTGCCAAAATGTAATAATCACAATGCCTGCAAATCAAAAAGTACGCCATCAAGAAGCTCAGATATTACAGTTACAACAGAATCACCGAACAGTGTCAAATTCTATCTAGTATGTACACTTTGAAAAAGGATCCTGTCATGAACACCAGCTGGTGGAAGAGGATCCTACAAGTGCTGAAGACCCAGGATACGAACAACAAAGCTGAGGCTCATTTATCATAGTGCTACCGTTCTTACCACCACAGTTCTTGCCACCACCATATTGAAGCAGGCCTATAGGTAGAAAATTCAGGGTTCACTTTGCCCCCTCCAACATTTTTAAACTGCTTCTCTCTGTGGAGCAAGAGGTTAACATGGTATCGTTTTGGTTCCTTCCCTCAGTGAAGCTGCTCGTGATTGGCATTTTGAATATTCCTTGCACATCTGATATAAAATAGGCAGGTGTGCACCAACCTCTGTTTTGATGCTCATTTTTTATTTTAAACAGACCATAACTTGCCAGAGGCAGTTGATTCTATCTGGCATTACATTGCTTTTTATTTCCAAAAATAATCTGTGTTTTAAAATGTTGTTTTATCATCTAAAAATATGCAGTAATTAGCATCTGGTATTTCTACATTTTCCAGGGCTAAATCCTACTCTCCAAAACTCCTGTTTGCACTGTCCACCCCACCACTTCATATCCAAAATAATTCTCCCTCCTGAGCAGTTCAAAGTATCAACATGTCTGGAATAGTCCCCATCTGAAGCTCCCCAAGCCATACCATCTTACTTGAGGGGAAGTGGGGACATATAGAGATGCATTGCAGTCTGCTTTGTCCCATATTGTAAGCAACATGTAAATACTCATAATATAGTGTGTTGGGCATTTAGAAAGTCAGTTATTACAATAAGGAGAGGTATATCCAAGAAGGGGCACAGGGGAGGTTATGTGTGAAATCAGAGAGGCCTAGATTGTGCAACTTCGTATCAGGAATGTTGTTTCTGCAATCCTCTGCCTATCATAAATGAAAGTCTAGTTTGGAATCTACTTAGGCTCGGAAGTATCAACATAGCGTTGACTGGTTCTAAAAAGAGAACAGTTAGAATTGGTGCTTTTTGATCACTGTTATATATTTTATGAACACAGAACATATGTGACTTCATATAGTGATTCTCACCAGATCACAAACTACTCACAGACACTTTTCTCAGAGACAGACCACAAAATCTAAATTTATGCTGATACATTTTTTATACCATACTGTCAGATATCTCCTTTACCCTCTCAGCTCACTTATTTCCCCACAATCTATACTTAGAGAGACTCATCTGCAGAATCTAGGATGTTGCAGCAAATCTGTCTAATCCTATTCTCCAAGTGAGATGGAGAGATCTGAGATCAGAGGGTCCAACTCCATGCACAGGTCGCCAGGCTTAAATTCTCAGCTTATTTAAATCAGTGTAGCTCCATGAGCTATGCTAGTTTACACCAGCTGAAGATCTGGAAGACACAATGAGGCCCCAAAACACAGCTTTACATACATACATTTAACAAATCAGTGCTTATTTCCCCAGGAGTAATAGCAGTTGAGATGATAGCATTCAATGTGTGACTTTTGCAAATACGAGAGAGATGAGGTGTAGCACATTATAAAAGAGACAATAAACCTTTGGAAAGTACCATAGGGATAAAATAAGTCATCATTTTTGTATGGAAAGATTAAAATCTAGTCTTTATTCCCAGATTTACTAGTTTTCTTTATAAATACAGTAATGACTAACTGTGGTACTAGAGCTATGGAAAGGACTTCCAATCTGGGTGTACGGTAGCTTAGCCTTCTAAGAAGTGTGCATGATCAGCCTCTTTTTTGGTTTCCTTTTTTATTAATCTACAATTTTTATGTTGTCTCTCTGTCTTTGCCTATGTTCCTCTGTCTCTGATATTTTTCATCTTAGTATTTCCTGCGTTACTTCCTTCTCTGAACACAGTAAGTCTTTGCTATCTCCTTCCAAGAGTCATTAATATAATGAACAACAAATCTTGACTATTACTCTACCTTCAATTATTTGAGCATTACTTCACTGCATTATGTTTGGAATTCCTAGTTACTAAGACTCTTCTTTGTACTTTCACTGAATAGTTGTTTATTCCTGCAAGCCGAACATATTAGTCTTATTAGCTAATTTGCTGTCATACATCCTGCTCTTCTTTAACATTTCCTTGGCTAGCAATTGCAAAGTGCCAATGTTTTCAGTTGGGAGAACTGTCTAGTGTCTTCCCATATCATCTCTGATGGGTTAAATATTCAAACGCCCATTACATTAGGATGAGAAATTATATTACAAGAAAGAAGGAGTGAATGTTCATTATGAAATAATTCAGTAGTTAGTGAGATTATAGCTTACAAGTCATGTATAAATTGGGGACAAGCTTTACTGTGACCATGTTCCTGTTTGCAAGGATGGGTCAAAATGCTTTTCATTATCATCAAACATATGATATAAATAACCACTTACCCTTAATAGGCTTTCTTGTAATTCACAGCCTATTCAATTATTACAGAGTATCCTTCTGCAAACCTACCCATTTAATCATGCCTACTCTCAAGAAATAAAGCTATTTTGAAGACGAAAAGGGAAAGTTTCCTTCCCAACATGACTTTTTTTTTTAAGTTACCAAATACATTTATTTAAAATAGGAAGTTATGAATCCTTAAATATATTGTCATTCTGTAAAACTGTTACTGCTTTTATGAACATGGTACTGGTTTTATTAACTAGGAAAACTGTGACAGTTTGATAAGCTGTGTATAAAGACACTTAAGAGCAGTTTCATTGAATTAATTAAATCATACTGTTCTCTACTTTTATAGTCCTAAAACTGATATTCATTAGAAGCAGCTTTCGCTACCTTAATAAAAGCAAGCATCTTATACACAACCTGATATAATGGCCCTTTACCAGTACTGAATATTCCTCAAAAGTGCACTGAAATATTAAAATGTTAAAACAGAAAACGTTTAAAAGACAGATATGGAGATGCCAAAGGAAAAAAAGGACTTTACACATCAAGAACGTTCAACTTTCTTCTGTACAAATCATCATCATTACGGAGGGAGAGAAACCATTAACTACTACTGATCCTGAAATCCATTTAAATCATTTTCATACCACGTACCCCAGTGTTCTTTGGGTAACGTTTTATTTGCTGTAATCTATATCTCAATTAAACTTAAGCATGTGCTTAATTATTTTACTGAATCAAGGTCTATGTGAACTTAATATAAAACAGGATTTAGCCTTGAAACTAAAAATAAGAATAAGATTAAACACATGGATGAATTTGGTCTCACTAGAGGAAATGAAAAAAAATGTATCTCAAAGCCTTTTTTGTACAAATTCCAATATAAACCACTTGCAGCAGCCTTAAAAAAAAATATTACTAATACTCAAACTAAACTCAAAATGTAGTGTATGTGGTAAATACTAAGCATTGTCTTCTTAGAAACACAGAAGTAAAATTTATCTATCAAGTATATTTATCTATCAAGAAGTACGTACAGTTACACCCCGAAAAGGAATTTTGTAAAAAATGATTTTGTGGGGTTCCACGTTTACTTCCTTTCTCCGATTCCAGACCAAGATCCTGGTTTTGCAAATAATTATGCATAAGTGTCACTTTACGCAAGTAAGTAGCCCCATTGAAGTCAAGTGGATTACTCATGTGAGTCAAATTACGTGAGCTGAATCTTTGCAGGATCAGGGCCCACATTTGCACAATTTACAATTAAATAAGAGTTTTGTATTTCTGTCCTTAAATGACAGCCCAGAAGGCTCAGTCTGGGTTCTGAGCCACTATGTTCTAACTGGCTCAACTATCATCTCCAGTACCACATATTCTGCACTGGAACACAGTTAACAATTCTATTGATGATCGGTGATTCGGGAAAGAACACAGATCATTTTGCCATAGCTTTGTTGACTCTGTTAATGCTAACAGGAATAGAAAGTAGCACAAATGTATTTTCATTACTAATCTAGCAAATATTCAAAATACAGAGATCATACTTGTTGAGTAAGAGGATGCTATTTTTGCATATTCAGTATTCTGAGCATGGCTTCACTTATGTCCACATACCCAACACATGGAGCAACTAAGCATCCAAAAATCATCTAACCCTTTGTTGTATTCAACTAAGTATAGAGTAACTTAACAAGAAACACACCAAAGTGAAAAATGGCCATGCTCCCTTTAATTTTTATTAGGAAACAGAACTATGCTCAAACCCTTCATCTGAGTAGTTTACATGCAATGATTAAGGTCTTGAAATTATTAATAAAGATTCTTCCTAAAAAGTTATTTTAATATTTAAATTGACTAAAGACTTTCTCCTTTTTGCCTTGTTATACTATAGTATGTTGATAAACAACAGTCAGATCTCTCTTCCATCTGGCCCCCTAGAAATGACAGATAGTCAAGCTTAGTTAAGAGAGGTCAGAAATATGAGTTACATGGAATATAATCATAATCAAGTTTAGAACTTAATCATCATCAGGATTGACAGACATGAATAAATTATCTTCAGGGTAGGTGGGCATTATGCCCACTTCATATAAACCAGGGGTTCTCAAACTGGGTGTTGGGACCTCTCGGGGGGTCATGAGGTTATTGCATGGGGGGACGCGAGTTGTCTGCCTCCACCCCAAACTCCGCTTTGCCTCCAGCATTTATAATGGTGTTAAATACATTAAAAAGTGATTTTAATTTATAAGGGGAGGGGTCACATTCAAAGACTTGCTATGTGAAAGGGGTCACAAGTACAAACTTTGAGAATCACTGATAAAAAGGGAAATCAAGGCAGAGTTTCAGTGATTTAAACTCCTATCTTAGTAACACTGAAGCCTGTAACTTCTACAAAGTCAATAGGACAACTCACATTGTTGAGTTAACACCTACTTCATTGTTAGTAGGGCTGGGGCCTTAGACTGTAAAGCTTTTAGGGAACAGACATTTCATATATTGGTTAAGCACCTAGAAACCTTTTGGAAGTATAATTAACATGGACAAGGTCACACAGCAAGTCAGTATCAGAGTTCCCCCCTGTTTTCTTTCCAGGCCTGAGTTTAGACCATCAGTCCATTCCTCTCAACATTTATTACATGTAAAGATTATAGTTGTACACTCCAACACACCATACCTTATGATATAAAGAATTCATGTTCATTTGCAGGGTCAGATTTAGATCACAGTATTTTCTACAATGCTCAATAACTTTTATTTTTAAAAATTATTCAAGTGGCTAACACATCTAAGTGCCAAGGTTTTTCTAGCAGACATTTTAACAGAAATATTATCACGTAGACGTATAGTGAGCAAACATGTCAGTCAAATTGATTGGAACTACTTGGAGGAGGTGTTCTGGTCTGTTGCATCAAAGATGTACAAAGTAAGAAAGTAGGCATTTGACATGATAGACCATAAAAAAATAACTGGGCACATAGGAATGCCTGAGGAGGCCAGGACAACGTTGTCCATAAAATAACATCCCTACACATGGATCTACACAATAGTGTCATTGTTGCAAAAGGTGTCATTCTTTTGTCTAATAAAAGGTTTAAACAGTAATTTTTCATCTTTGCCACTTGCTAAAACAATGTCAATATACAAAAGGGTGTTGCTATCTATTTAAATTCATTTTTAAAATCTGATGATTGAATATAAGGGAAAAGCATCTGTGTCTATATTTCTGGGTTAATGTCTCTTAGGGAAAGTATATGAAGATGGGAAGCTGCATTTAGTAATTTTATGATTTGAAAAGCCCACCACCATACTTTTGGATACGTATTCTTTCAAAATTTAAACAATGTCTTCAAGGATCAGATTTGCTTGGGACCGAAGTCTTGAAAATCTGTCCCATATTTTTTATGTTAACATACAGCTCACATGCATGCCAATACTTTCCTGTTGCTGAATGAGTGGTAAAAATGTGTTAATTGTGTTAACACTGAACTTACACACATTAATAATGTTTTATTCATATTTTTAATTATGAAGGATCAAGAGGAAATCAAACACTGAATCTTATATTAGACTGTTTTGCAAGAGTATGTAGTGAAAATAATTTAAATTCATTACACCATCTGGTTGTACTCAAAATTTATATGCATATTAGTTGTAAAAGAGGGCACACAGTAAAAATAAAAAGAAAACATCTAAAACAATTCCCTTACTATAATTCTGTTGGTTACAACTTTGAACAGTTATTTATGTTACTTTGTGTAAACAAAGCCTAAATTTTAATAGCACTAAGCTTGGCGAGCTCTGTGATATTAAATGGTTCTAATCGTATTTACTTTATGACTAGCTCAAGGAATGACCTCTAGCTAGATCTGGACCTTGTTCTATCATGCAACTAGATTTTTCTTACAGAAAATAAATTAAAAAGGTGTGACCTTGCTGAGGGCTTGCAGAGAAAATGAGGTACATCTTGTCACAAGCAGAAGAGCCTATTTGAAACATGGTTTGTTCAATTTGAAAGGCTGCTGCTTTGCTCAGATCAGAAGTTAAGATAAAGGCAGTGGGATGAAAAGAGGAGAAACATTTTCAAGAGATGAAATTAAAGAGCTACACTGGAAACCCATTCAGCACTACAGTGGCTTTTTTGTTTGTGAATTTATCTAGGACTCATCAGCCACACCTTGTCCCTATGCATGGAGCACTGCTCTTCACTAAGCACACAAAGGCTGTCATGTAAGGAAAGGATGAGAACTGCTCACTGATAGGAATCTGAGGACACACCACCTCTTCCTCACACAGCAGGTCATGGCAGCAATGAAATAACCCTCCCAAATTTTACACATTGTACTCAAAGAATCAAAGTCCTTGCATCTCTTGATCTCAGCAGCTGTGTCGTGAGCTTTGTATTTTCCACTGTCAATAAATGTGTCACTGTTGAAAAATATCCCCCAATACCTAACATGACTCCGTACAGAAATTCCTTCATTTCACACAGGTTTCAAAAGTCTCCACCCAAAAATCACAGATTTCAAACCTACTCTACTTTTACTCTTTGTAACTTATTTCTCTCCTGTTATTCTTTGACCTCTCATAGGATTCAGCAAACAGCACTTTGCACAACACATCTTAGACAAAATCATTTATTTTCATGCCTGAATCAATTGAGCAAGTATGTTTTATTTTTTCTAATATCCTTCCTAAATAGGGTGACCAGACAGCAAATGTAAAAAATCAGGACGGGGGTGGGGGGGTTATAGGAGACTATATAAGAAAAAGACCCTAAACTTGGGACTGTCCCTATAAAATTGGGACATCTGGTCACCCTATTCCTAAACCATTGCTACAAAAGAATGAAGAGAAGGACTTACAAACATGCACAGCTATTGTTCTCCATATATTTTCCTATGGAAGAACTACAACATTTGGCCTACATCATAGAAAAGATTATGCACATTTTTATTTCTGAACAAATGTTTTTCCTTTTTATGAAGCAAAAGAGAGTTTTTAAAGTTATTGGTAAAATTATTAGTAACTTACCTGGAAAGACAGCCAAGCAAATAAAATGGGTGGACATTGGGCCTACTTAGCTTACTTCACAGTCCCCTACCGGTAACTCTTCTGCATCCAAGACTTCTCTATGCTTCCTCTTTTCCTATCATGTCCCAGCTAACCATTTACTTCCTTGACGTCTTCCTGTAATAGTGATGTTTTTGGAGGTGGCAAACCATGATTTCCACCTCCTACCCAGAGGACTTCTACTGGAGCTCGTGGTTGGCAGAACTAGTACTCAACAAGGCCCTGATTCAGCCAAGTTCATAAGCACATGTCTAACCTTGCAAATGTGAGTAGTCCTGTTGTCTTCAAAAGGACTATTTACGTACTTAAAGTTAGGTGTGTGCCTAAGTATCTTGCTGAGGCCCCAAAGTGGAGCCTACATGAGATGTGTCCCAGAATGCTCTATTCTCTCCTGGGATATTGCAGCATTCATTATCAGACATTTAATTCTTGTGGACAAGGTTATGGGCCACTGCGGAAGGCCACAATGATTGTGTGGAGGGGGGTGAGAGGCAGGCCTGGAGAGCGATCTCATAGATCCCATGGCCTCTGCATCCTGCTCTACTGATGCAGAGTGTTTTTTTTTGACTGAGAGAAAGTGTGGTCCAATGAACAGAGGACTGCACTGGGAAACAGTATACCTGAGTTTTATTCCCACCTCTGCCACTGACCTATGTAGCTCTGTTTCCCCTACCCTGCCCTCTCTCTTATCTACTTAACTGTAGGTTCCTTGGTGTAGTGACTATGTCTCACTGTGGGTCTGCAGAGTGCCCAGCACAATGGGGGTCCCATTCTCAGTCAGAGCCTCTAGGTGCTACTGTAATACAAACAAACACCAACAAACAGGCTACAACAGCAGCTGCACAATGAAGCCCGGGGCCTCCAGACTGGCCTTGGACTTCACTTCACCTTCCCCTAACACAGTGGTTCTCAACCTTTTGTACTGGTGACCCCTTTCACAAAGCAAGCCTCTGAGCGTGACCTCATCATAAATTAAAAAACTCTTTTCTGTATATTTAACACCATTATAAATGCTGGAGGCAAAGCAGGGTCTGGGGTGGAGGCTGACAGCTCACAACCTCCCATATAATAACCTCGTGGCCCCCTGAGGTGTCCTGACCCCAGTTTGAGAACCCCTGCCTTAACTACTTCTTTTGCAAAGAGCCAGATTACTTGGGCTTCATGCAAGTCAAGTAGAGTTCCCCCAAATTCAAAAGAAACATTTAAGTAGCTTATTTCCCTCCATTTCATTTAGTGTTTTAATCCTAATTTGAATGATTTCTAATTGCAAGGCTTTAGGTATCCAAGGTTAAGTCTCATAAAAGCAAAGCCCATTGTCTGTAAAAGATTGCCTGCTATTTATCACACAACAGCTGAAGGTGATATTTGAATACAACCTGAACATACATTGTACTAATTCTTACGACTAAAAACAGTGTGTGTGTGTGTGGGTTAGAATATGAGCAAAGCTTTTTGTAAAATGACAGGTGGAATTCAAAACAATTAAAACATAAATATTTCCTCCAGAGGCTAAACCTACTGCAAAATATTAATCTCTCTTTCTACACATCTTTACATGTCTTTAGTGAAATACCTGTCTGGAATTGTTAACAACAAATATTTTTCAGCGTATACACTTCAAAGACAGTACTGAAATGTCAAACAGCTTAAAACTTTTGAAGTAATTTTAGGTAAATACTTCTATGACAACTGTCTGAATCCATTTGTTTTAGCTGACTATATTCTGACATTATAAAAATCTAAGACTTGGTTATCAGCCAAAAAGGTTAAAATTTGGATGAAGTAATATGAATCAAAGACAAAGAAATTAGGGTGCTGTTGGGCTTGGATCTATTGCTCCAAATACATTTTTAATGATCTCTACGTTTTTAGCCTCAAATGAATAACTCTACTTGCTGCATGTATCTGACTCAAAACATTTCATCTTTATAAAAGGCCAACATAGATTAAGAACACTGCAGTCATATAAAAAATCTATATCCATCCTCTTTAGAAAATGGTTAACCAATAACCATTTGACTAGGCCAATTAAACAAGGATAACTTAGTTAACCCAACCTTGGAAGCTCTGTAAAAAAGAACTACTAAATTAGTACTGTAATGTAGGACAGCCAAAGGGTAACACTAAGACAGCCCATAATAAGTAAAACATATAGAGACAAAACAGAATTCAGTTAGGATCACACAGAAAACATTTTTTCTAAATAGTTTCATATCTAAGCCCTATAGACACGTAGCAAGGAAAAAAGAAAACACCCAAAGAACTGGAGCTCAGAGTCAGAAAAAAGTTATAAGAATTATCTACAATCGTGATAGCAAGAAGAAATCAGCAAAGAAGGTCAATCTGACCTCAACATTCGAAGAATCAGGCTCTTGAAATCCTAAACCATACAAAGAACCATGACTTCAAGGCACACAAACATAAGAGGATTAAGGTAAGTGTCCCACCTAAAAGCATGAGAAACCAAAGATTAGTTTTAAATACTGAAACAAACACTGCACAGGAAGAAACAGTCATTATTAGGAACTTATTTGAAAGCACATTAGAGTAAGCACTAAATAAAACACATAAAAACCCAAGGTTTGATTATCTGTCTTCTAGTGGGCATAAGTTCATATTAAAACCTAACCAATATTAGCTAACAATGGCATTGATCAAAAGCCCATTGAAGTTGATGGAAAGGCTCTCACTGACTTCAGTTGTTACAATGGATAGCTTTCCACTCAGGGACATTATAGTATGTGTGACTGGGTGTTCACTCCACACCAGCCAAGGAAGGGTTAAGTGAGGCTCAGAATGGGACAGTTAAGTGGATAGGCCACACCTGAGGGGAATTAGGTGACCTGAGTAACCCCAGACTGATGATGGAGCCTGGCTGAGAAGGAACAGGCAGAGCAAATATAAAAGCAAGAGGTTGGCCTCAGAAAAGGGCTGCAGTAAGGAAGACTGTGGCCACTCTCTGGAAGTTAGAGAGAGAAGGAAGGAAACTCAGGGAGAGAGTAGAAACCCCCAGGGATCCAGCCCTGAAGGAAGGGTTTATCCAGAAGGTGGTGCAGCAGAAGTCTAAAGGAGGTGGAGTAGGAAAAGGTTCAGTGAAACAGCAGCAAGATGCGACATTGCAGACATTGGCTGCTGATTAGAGGATCCCTGATCTGGAACCCAGAGTAGAAGGTGGGACTGGGTTCCCCTACCAGCCACTGGGGAAGTGGCACAGTCTGGGAAGTGAGGGAGAAGACTGCCTTTTTGGATAGAGAGACTAGTAACGCACAGTGATCTGGCCAGAGGGCCAGGCCAAGAAGAGAAAGCATCCTGAGTTGCAGAGTGGCAGGAGGCTCAACAAATGAGTAAAAGAAGGCAGCATTGGATCTGGAAGGAGCTAATCCCCAGAGCAGCCAAGAGGAGACACCCTAGCAGTGAGTGACCCCTATGACAGTATGATTATATATAGGGTAATGTCTAGGAACTCAGAGAAGTCTACTTTCAGGAAGTGCTTGATGATGGAGTACTGTCTACATGAAGCAAGGAGTAAAAGCCTGAATGTTGCACTGTCTTGATGCTCGCTCTCTCTTCTTATGCTTGAACACTGACCATGACTAGAAGTGAGTCAGTGCCTGTGGGTACATAAAATCAGAATCTAAGAATATTGAAAAACAAATGAACACACAAATTTCAAAGAGAAACAGCAACCACTGCTGCATACCAGATTCCTGAGCATGATCACAATGGGAAAACTACAAAATTGCAAAGGGGCTGGATTAAAAAGGAAAACAAAATAAGAACAGCATCACTATTAGCTGTAATGGCAAAAGGTGGACACCTGCTCCAACATTTGGATATGTCAGTAGCAGACCGGGAGGACCCAGGTAAAACCTCTGAAGCACTCCAAAAGCATTTCAAACAAAAACAAACAAACAAAATCTCATATATTAAAGCTATTTTTTCTCGCAACAATTTTGATCAAGAATCTGGAGAAACAATAGATTGGTATATTGCCAAATCGCACACAATGGCCAACGCATGGGATTACCAAATTTTAAAAGAACTACTTTGTGATAGATTAGTAATAGGGGCAAAAGGTGCAGATGCTCGAATGAGAACGCTCAGAGTGAGCTATTGACTGCGCACAATGATCATGTCTAAATGAAAAGAATAACTTCTGCAAACACAGAGGTAATTCACCAACTAACAGTGGGAAAGTATGAAAATGCACCAAAATTCATACAAAAGTAAATGCACAAATACAAAACAAAAAAAAGAGAAAAGAAAAGGCAAAGGAAGATCTGTGGGTATTGTGGAGAAAAACACAGTAATGGGAAATGGTCCATATATTGGGGTCATATGTAATAATTCTAGCAAGAGAAATCATTATGCCAATGTTTGTGGACAGGAAAAGCATATCAATAGTGCACCATAGGCATCGACTCTGTTAATGCTCCAGTCAAAAATTAGTGGGTGCTTAGCACCCAACAGCAGCCAATTGCCCCTCTCCCTTCCCTCCCAGTACCTTCCTCCTGCCCATCGTGATCAGCTGATCCGTGGCATACAGGAGGCACTGGAGGGAAAGGGGAGCGGGGCTGGGTGCACTTGGGAAGGGGATGGAACTGGGCGGAAAGAGGCAGGGCAAGGTGGAGCAGGGGGAGGAAAAGCTGGGGAAGAGGCTGGAGGAAAGAAGCCTGCAGAGAAGCAGTGGGGGAGGGGTGTTGAGCATTCCCAGGGCCTGGAGAAAGCCGGTGACTGTGTTATGCGGGGAAGTCTATAGTGCCTTAAGAAAGGAGATTTTGCAAATATACGATATTAACACAGTGTAAAAGAGCAAAATAAATGGTTTGTAAATCTCAGATTATCACCCGATGCAAAAACAAGGCAGCAGCACACAAATAAACAGGAAACTGAATGTCAAGTAGATAGTGGGACATCAGTGAAGGGGTTAGGCTACAAAGACTTCCCAGCATTATGTAAGAGGAGAAAGAGATATTGCAAGCAAGCAAAGCCAAATTGAAATTACACAATGGCAGCAGCAAACCACCACTGGGAAGTTACAAGAAGAATACTCAGGAATAGCACACAGGCTGAAAGCATAGAAACCACTGCAGCTAAAAACAAGTCAAGTCATGAATATTGTGACACCAAACCTGGGACAAATGATTCACACAATAGACACACAAAGAAAACAGAAACCATATCTGGAGCAGACAATGCACTGTGGCATCTCGGCAGCAAAGCTAAGAAATCATTACCATGATGGAAAGTCTTACACTTAGAAATAGATAAAACTATTCAGCATCTGCCTCACGGGTCACCCATTAAAATAAAAAAAAATTAAAAAATGGGACCAATGAACCAAATGGGAAAATAAGGCATCATTGCTAAAGTTATAGAACCCACAGATTGGATAAGCAGCATGATAGCCATTGAGAAGCCAGGCAAGCTGACAAAGCATATCACAGAACTCACTAAAAATGCCTACAGCTGAAGAAATATTACCAGACTTAGCCAAAGCAAAAATATTCTGAGTGTGTGATGCCAAAGACAGATATTGGCAAGCGTTGCTGAATAAGGAAAAGCAGCTGCCTGACACCAGCTGATAGATACAGATGATTGAGAATGCCATTTGAGCCCCAACATACCATGGAAGAATATCATCGCCACCAGTAAGACGTACTAACAGGGCTGACAAGGGGCAGCATCATAGCTAATGACATTCTGGTGTACGGATATGGAGACAACATGGTGGAAGCTGTGGCAAAATACATCAACAGCTTCACACACCTGCTAGAAAGAGTCAGAGAACAAAACCTATAATTGAATAAAAGCAAAATGAAATTGCAATTGACTGTAGTACAATACACTTGCTGACCTCCCTGGTGCTATGAGATCTGGCCCCAACAAAGCAATATAGATCGTGTCTACACATAAAGATATTAAATTAGTTCAGACACTATTAGAATTTGTAAATGATCTGCCAAAATTTCTTCCAAGCCTCTCAGACATGTGAACCCCCTGAGGTGACTACTGGACAAAGGTACAGTACGAAAATGATTACCTCAGCTTGAAGTGGCCACCACAAGAATCAAGGAGCTGAGGACCAACCATCCCATCCTAAACTACTATGATGTGAACAAAGAGGCAACCGTACAATGAGATGGGGTTTGGGGCATCACTCCCACAAAAGGGACGGCTGGTAATTTTTTATGTCAAGGTCACCTTCGTAAAGATGCCTCCAAATTGAAAAGGGAGTTCTTGCAATAGTGTTTGCATGTGAAAAGTTTGATAAGCACGTTCAAGGACAGGAAGCCATTTCACTAGAAAGTGACCACAAACCACTTGAGAGCATTATTTAAAAAGCCACTGCTAGCCGCCCTGAGATGCTTTCAGCATATGCTGCTGAAACTGCATTGCTACAATTTACGTGGATACTACAAGAAAGGTACTGAGATGTACATAGCTGACTTCTTATTCAGAGTAGCCTTGTAGCATGAAAATACAGCAAACAAACAAGAATGAGATCCTGAACCTGATAGAAATACAGAAAACATGGAAAGACATAGAAAATGTCAACCCAGCCAGGTGTTCACTGGTTTCAACGATGGATAAGACATGACACCATGAGTTTAACCTTTTAGAAGAAATGTCCAACACAAATGTCTGCTTTGTGAAAACATTGTATTTTCTTCTGCCAACATACATGGAGCTGAAGACAGATTGCTAAATATTGTAACAGTAGTTTACATTATTTCAGTGTTCTTGTTGCTCTAAGGGCTGTTTAGGAAATGAAGCACCACAGTGCCACCATTCCCATTAAGAAAGACAGATATTGGCTATTCTACCATTTTCCACTGGAAAGAATAGTAATATTAGCATTTAATTAATCTTATTAAACTGAGATAAACAGCCTTCCAGCTGTCTAAACCAGTTGTGCTAATTCAACTCATCTTTAATAAAGTCGTATTCATTGACAAAAGTAGATTTTGGAAAAATCACACTAACAAAACAAAATGTGTGGGCAATAAACATTTTATTTATCATAGGCGGCGTAGTTGTAGCCATGTCGGTTCATCGCTATTCCTACACTACTGGTTGTTAAGCGTTTTAGGATCTTTTTTATAACGATGAATAATCGCCCACATATTTCAGTACTATTTATTAGGATAAGAATTTAGCATAGAACTTCTGCCTTATTAAATCCTTTGGTGGATCAAATCCTTAAGAGTTCTGCACCAGAATAGTGGGAATGCCCACCTGTTATTTTAATAGTCTGCCGATCAAACAGGTAGTACAAAAACAGGGATCCTGTAGAATCCTGAGATCTACCACAAGCTAGGTCAACTGAGTCATTATGTGATGTTAGAATAAATTACTTGCCACTTGTACAACTGGGTAGTAAGTACAACTTCATTTAAGCCAGGTGTTACCAAAGGCCTCACAAAGAATGAATAAATCATACCAAATTTGCACCCAGAACCTCTCGCTGCTTACTCAATTGTAACTAATAAACCACATTGTCTCAGGAAAAAATTATGACAAGCAATTAAGTGCTGTCAAGTCAGAAACCTTCTGTTGCTGATCCAGTTACAGAGAGAGAAAAAAATTCCTTTTGAGTTCCTAAAAAAAAAAAAAATTGTGCAAAGAATGAAGTGTCAGATCACAGATTATCAGCATGATTCATGAACAAATAATTGTGGGACTTTTTTTTTTTTTTTTTTTAACAAGGAGATATAGTGTTTAGAAGTTGAAATCGATGCTAATATTCTATGAACAAATCAAATACTAATATAACTGAACACCCTAGTTACACTGGCCAAGATTGCTAACAGCTGGAAATTACAGAGAGCACCGTTTATATGAGGCAAAATTTCTGTGTAGATGCCTGTGCACCATTTAAGATGTAAGGGTTCACATGCTGGTCTTCTAGGAATGTCACCTTCCTGAAGGCTAGAAAACATTTTATGACTAGTGAGCACTGCTAACTCCTTGTATTCACAAGTCTTTCCCTGGAAAGACAGAATGAAAATAAAAGAAACACACAACAACCACCTACCCCCCTCTAAAAGCCATCAGCAAATAAAATGCTGATACATGTTGGTGCTTGGGCATGCGTTTCTGATTTTAAAAACTGCTCCAAAATGTTATATATCCCTTCATCATCTGTTTTTCAGCCCAATTCCAACATTTACACAGCTTTTCACTAGTTTGTTGAAATGCCATGATAAAAAGAGTAATTTGTGACTACAGTATTTTTCCCTTTTGCATCAATTCTGCAAAATTTTTTGAAAGAATTACATTTTTGTTTCCCTGACCAAACAGCAATGGCATCAAAGTGGCATGTTCCTTTCACTTGTCAATATTTTATGTCCTATTAAATGTATTTATTTCTGAAAGATCTTTGGACAATCATATTATTTGAAGGGACTCCCATTTATGCTTCGTATTGTGCATGCTGTAATTAGAGTCTCCTCTGAAGTCCCAACCTTTATCAGTTTCATCTTCACTGCTGCTGAGATTTGATTCTTCAATCTTTTTGTGTTCATAAAATCTTAGTGCTCTCTTTCCTATAAGAGAGCAATGGTAAAACACAGTAAACTGTATCTGATAGAAAACAATAGAAAGAATGTATGTTACAGATCATCATCAAGTTTTGAAACTCAGACTCTGCCTGAAAATAAAAATGGACACTGCCTTTTGCATACATACAAAAGTAGCACCTTACGTATATAAACAAGTACAATAGTCATATTACTCAACTGTTCCTACTGCTTCTAGCACAACTGAAGATACAATTGTACTAAACTTGGCTCCCTGCATGAAGTCCTTATAACTTAGTTATAGTGCTGGATTCAGGAGAGGGAACGTTCCAAGTCAAAGGTGGGTTCATATCACTTAGTACTGGTGAACAAGTATCCTCATACATCACATCGATGGCCTAATCCAGTTATCTCATACCAAGTTGGACCTCGAGCCCTTGATTTACTTGGAGCACATTCAGTGATAAATATGCCCTATGCAAAAGAGGAAAAAAGTACTCATTCATGTGCTAACTGCACTTCCATATGACGACTGGCACTGGGGCTCTTGCTCATAATCAGTCACCATGGGACTATAACTTTCAGAGGGAGGGTAAGTCATGTTTCCGTAAATTGCAGCATAGAGAGATGGTAGAAGAATTATTATTTAAAAAACAAACAAAAATTCAAATTTTCAAAGTAGTTACCATATTGAAGGTTCAAAACAGACGCTTTTTTCATTTTTTTAAATACAAAACGATTGTTCAAAATTTGTATTAAAATGCCATCAAAAAGGTTAACATATTCATTCACTCAAAATTTGTGAACAAAAAAATGCTAATAAACATTTTGATAATAGCTTTAGTAGTGTTTTCAAACAAAAATATGCCAATAAAAATGTAGCAAAAATATTTTTACAAAATAAAGTTGTTGTTTTTTAACAGGTATTTTTTTCAACAACTATAAACATAACTTTACCTTTGAAAAATCAGGCTAGTTCCACTGCTGAGAAATTCCTTCTTATGCTAAGGACATTAGAAGGAAAGGACATTAGCATACTTCACGAAAGGCATACTGAACCTCTCTGCTTTTGTCCTGTCCCCTCCAGGTAATCTGAGGAACAGCAGTTATTAAAAATTTGGTTTGCTGTGTATCGTCACCCTAAATTTTTCTTTGTTTGGTTACGACATTGCCCAACCCATCAGCAGAGGAAAAAATGTAAATCTTATTAGCAGGTCACTTACTGCTTTTCCCAGGTTATATCAAAGACTCTTCAAGACACAACTGACAGCACTTCACAGATACTACATTTGTTTGCAGATTAAAAATATGTTATTTCAGACAAAAACTTTGTTTTTATCAATGCTGCCTCAGAATGATCACTCAAGGGAATCACTGTTGAGAATTTTAAGATATCCTCCCTTTCCTCCTTGACAAAGAACTGAACATAGAAGCTGAAGCTTGCAAATCTAATGCCTGGGCCATTGCCAAAGAAATACAGTAGCATCCTATTGATATTCCTCTGACTGAGCAGCAGCAGATGCAAATATCATTGTGAATCTTGGCCATGACGAAGATACAGAGATAATTTCAGAGTTACTACTAGGGATAAAGTTCTATTCTGCTTTAATTATCAAAGTATACATAGCTCCGGTGGTGTCTTCTCCTACAATCTGTAGCCTTTGTAAGCAACCCCCCACCCACCCGCCCTGAAAGACCAGCAATAGCAGAGCTATTGCTTATGGAAAGAAGTGGGAGTGACAAGACGACATTGAGCATCTGACATTATAGATTACTTCATAATCATATCAAAATGACTGAGTTATCAGATCTAAATGACAATTAGATACTCCACTGCATTGTCCTCTATATTAAAAATTAGTTGTTGGATGCTGATAGGCAGTGGAATGGATGGAAGATTATGGATATATTATACCAATGCTAAACACTCAATGGACAGTTCTCAGAGTCTGATTTTGATGATTAGCCTAAAAAAGTATTTAGTCTTTCAATTAAAAGGAAAAAAAGCCCATTCATGAGCTCTGTTCAATCGAGCATCAATTAAACTTACTATCATGCTTTGACAGCAATCTATTCGTTAGGGCTGCTGGAGAAGGCTGAGGATATGGACCTTTAGGCAGTGTGGGATGGGTATATTCTGCTGTATTTATAATCACCTAGATGTAATTTAATTTTTCTTTTTTTTTTATTCAGCCGAGTGATATTTTGAATGTGTAAATTTAATTGTATATAGGCTTTTGCACCACCAGAGTAAAATAAAAAAATCCTACCAACACTGTACAATAAGAAAAGTTAGCATACCCGCCCTGTTGGAACATCAACAAAACCCATGCCTCCCCACCCAAAATGCCAACCCCTCAGTTGGACCTATTCAACAGAAGGCTTTCACAGTGTGCTCTATAGGTCTACAAATTCAGACTACTTCAGAACAACAGATTCAAGAACCGAGGGTTCCTTAAAAAGAATGCTGTACCCACAATGCCCTACACTTTTAGTGAGGAAGCAATAAGGCCAGAGATCTCTTGGTGATCTCAAGCATATGACATAGCAAGAGGGGAATTAACAATTATTTGGAACTGTGGACAGCAATATACTAATAGGCACAGGAAGAATGTGCACTTTGGTTTATCGGCACTAAAAAAGAACATAAAAATAGCTTTAAAAGGTCTTGCAGCAATATGAGATCTGATTAACATCACTGGAAGGAAACATTTTTGTGATCTGCCATCCACAAATGAAATATTTTGTTTTAAAATTAAGTGTGAAAACTAAAATAAGTTTTAGTTACATCAACACATACATTTTTCAAAGGAAAATGCCTTAATTCTGACTGACCACTATATTTCTTTTTTATTATTGTCACAGTTCTGTCTCTATTCATATTTTGTCTTTCATTAAACGTACACATAAAAATTAGAAGCTAATGAAACAATGATGAACATCTACTTCAATAACACTCTGGAATCCTTGACTGTGCTTTGTTTGTTTTACTTTTTTCTGCATAATTAACATATTAGAGACTATTTACCACTGTACAAAATTCTTTTCTTTCTTTATGAAAGCTACATCTTTACTATCAGGATGTGAAATGAAAAGCCTCCTGTACTTGTTGCATACAATTAAGCTGCAACAAAAGGCAGCCGAAGCTATTTCACATTTCATAGGGCTGCAATTATTCTTTAACTGTTAGAAGATGCTGTCCCCCAGGAACTAATTACAGAAAAGCTCTCATCACACACAAGAAACATACAAACAAATCCTTCAAGCACAAAGTAAATGTTCAACATTAAAGAGGAAGTCACACCAATCAGTTTGGTTCAGCTAATTACTAATCTGATTTCTGGACTAGTTACATTAGATAATTATGACACCCATTCACAGCTTGAAAGCCAGGACTTTGACTGATTATAATAAAGATCTAGTAATCAGAATACAAGTAAGAGCAGAGTATGAAATATACATCATACCAGGCCTGATGTGACATATTTGTTCATTGCCAATGTTTCACTCAGAATTTGGTCTATAGAGGACCTGATTCAAAACCCACTGAAGTCAATGGGAAGGTTTCCACTGACTTCAGTGTGATCTGGATCGGGCCCACATTAATCAAAGTTGCATAGCAATATGCAAGAATAACCTTTAATGGTTTTGATATTCGATATATAGTGCCACTTCCTTCTAGGTGGCATGTATAAGCAAACTGCAATTTAAGCAAAATGGCAGCTTACTGACACTACATTGACCTTGATTAAGCTTTTATATCCATCCTTCTGGGGCTTTCTGAGAAGTAGTCAAGTTTGATAAGAATTAAACTCTTCCAAGGCCCTATTGTAATTATTCTTTAACTTACATTTAGTTCATTTCAACATCTCCAGCAATTTTTTTTCCAAATATATTTAGATTTAGATAATAGTCAATCTTTCCCTTACTCCCTGATATAACTGACAAATTGTGACATGGTTACTATAATATAGCTATGACCTGAACCTTACAAAAAGTTTGGTTGCTTAAACATTGATAATTACTTTGGAGTAAAAAGTTATTGTAAGAAGCCTGGTGAAATGGATATTGATTTCATTTAGCAGTCCATATGTTCTGTTCCCTCTTAAAGACACAATAATAAACAAGGAAGATAAAGTTGGCATTAGAAGTCAATCAACCAAGCATTGATAAGCAGCACTTAATTCTAAATTACAACCAAATCACCAAACCAAACAATTATGGTTAGTTTAAACTTTTAATTTGGTTACAATTTTGCATTTTTAACAAGACCTATTTTATTTTTCAAAAAAATATATTAGAAACATAAGACAGCTTCAAAAAATGTGTTTTGTCTGTATATTTAGGTAGTTACCATATATGGATCTTATCACCATACAATAATTGAACTGTTGTTTGCATGCTTTAGGACCCCAATCCAGCAACATATTTAAACACATGCCTAAATTTAATTGACTTTGGTAGGACTATAACATGCTTAAAGTTAGGCATGTTTTATGTATTTTGCTCAGGTGAGGCCTAGGATTATTTTGTGCTAGTGACTATAAATATGCATGTTGAACTGAAAAAACTAGTATGCAAAAATATCATGTTTTATGAGTTAAAAGGAACTAAATCATGATTAAAAAGTTCCTTTCCCATCCATTACCATGATGTAGCTTTTACATTAAAAAGATAGAGAGAACAACGGGACAAAGCATTGAAAAATGTACTGGGCCTGATTCATAACTGCATTACTCCATTTTACTTCAGTATAATTCCATGGATTTCAATGGATTTATGCCATAATAAATCAGGCCCCTGGGGTGTATTGGAGGGGAGGATAGGTAAGTTACTTCTAATGGGCTTTCTCTATCTCTAATTTTTGTTATCCAATTATTTATTTCATATTTTCTTGGTTATCAAAAGTAATAAAATATCACCTGAAATAGAACAAAATATTAACAAGATACTAACCATGTTTCAACCCTTCAGCCATGACATGGTCTGGTGCAAATCATTAACATATTAATCCAGTGTGTTTTATCCTAACTGCATCTGCATCACTTTAAAATTTTCAAGATTCTTTTTTTTTCCTCTTTTTTTTTTAAAATGCAGAATCTGTAATATAACAAATGTTTCCTGGAAGGTATACCATTGAAACACATTGTAAGCTAGTGTTTTGAAAATGCACCTCAAATCATTACTTGTAAGATGTGAAGGAAGCAAACTACATTTTAATGCATCATAAAGGACCTTTTTTCCCCCTCAGCTACACAGTATGCTGCTGAGAGACTTTGCTACTGCACATATGTGTACAAACACAAAAAAGTTGATTTCTTGAAATGAATTTCAACAAATGCCACACATTATGCTTGTTGCTGTTTTAAAAAGTTTTTTTTTTAATGGACACATTTTTAAGAAGTCGAGCAAACAATTGTGCAGCCAAAACTGTGTAACTAATTTGAATGTGCATTTACCACATGTGTGTGCAAATACCCAATTAAGTGCATAACTCGTCATACATGATCACGAATATCTGATTTAATTGTGTAAACTTCGTTATTTTCCAGTGAAAATAAGGAACGCACCTTTATACACATTTTTAATACTGCAATATAATATTTGCAACTCTCCCTAGACTTTTTTAGGTCTTAACGTTCAAAGTTAGGTATTTAATGTTAGGTAGCTTGAGGTCTTCAAACCACACTTTGAAGACTTCAATAACTCAGACATAGGTTAGGGGTTTGTTATAGAAGTGGATGGGTAGGGTTCTGTGGCCTGCTTTGTGCAGGGGGTCGGACTAGATGATCACATTGGTCCCTTCTGACCCTAGAATCTATTAGTCTATGAGTTTATGAAACAACTGGCAAAATTTTCAGAGATGCTGAACAGCCACAACTCCCAATAACTTCAGTGGGAACTGAGAATGCCAAGCGGCTCTGAAAAGCAGGGTCACTTAGTTAGGTGCATAACAAGTCCGTAACTGTTGGCCTAAACCTTTTGGATTATTTTAGAGTACAGGAATTGAGTATCAATCTTATTTTTCATTTATACACCTTATCAGATGAGAAATTTTAGAGGGCTGCAGAACCTCCATGCAGGCCACACCCTCAGACACTTCTGTGTTTCTGGGATATGGCACCTTTACCCTTCTTGTTTTAATGTTTATCTTCTTAGCGTGTGTTTCACATTTTCCAGCAGTTGCGGGGGCTATGGTTTGACCTGTCTGAGCAGGTTGTGCATGTGACCATCACACAGCATATGTGTAACTTGAGAGATATTAGGGTGGGGCTAAGAACTCCTCCACGTAGAGCAGTAACAGACTCTGAACAGAGAGGAAGGTTCATCTGCCCGCAACCAGTATGCCTTGCTGGACCACCCAGCAGGGAGCGAGATTGTTAACTTTATACTTGTTGTATTGTAGCCTAGGATCACATGTTTGGATTCTGTTGTAGTTTTCTATCAATGGCTAAAATCTACCTGGCCTCTCTCAAATTTAACTGAATTGCTCAAGGGGAAGGGCAGTTCGTAACAGAAGCTAATAGCAACCAATTATGACTAATTCATTCATTTTTGGAAAACCTACCCTTACATTTTCCCTTTGATGTATGCACATTATTTTCATAGACCGAAAGGAAGTTATAAGTGCAAACAATAAGAAGTGAAAGTCACTCTAAAAAAGTCAAGTTCTGAAGCAGTGCACTGGATGCATCTCCTGTGGAAAACGTGCAGTGGAAATTAGAGCTGTGCAAAATATGCGCAATGGTTTTACAGTCTATTATGAGCTACCAATGTGGTGCAGATTTGTTAAGAGGTTCACAGATTTCACGAATGAACCTGGCATAATCTATGGTGTGGCAGAGAGCTTTTCTGCACAGAAAGCTATACTTGTATAAGGCAAAGTGTGAATTTTATGCTGGTATAGCTCCCTGTGAAGATAGTCTTGTTCCGGAATAAGAGTGCCATTTTCCAGTAAAATCTGCATTGCTTTGGAAGCAGTTTAAACTAAGCTGGAAAAAAGCCACTCTTATTTCAAAATACGAGTGGTCCACTAGTGGAGTTACACTAGTATAATTATAGTGATATAGTTATACTAGTATAGTTCTGCTAGTACATTTCCCCATTTAGGCAAGCCCATAGAAACCAGTCCAAAAGTCCAAAAATCTTACCTCTGATTTGGAGTTCATATAAACCTGAAACAAAGAAAATTCAGGGGAAAGAAAAGTGAGAAGCAAAGTTTCCCATGAACCTCTGAGAACCAATTCTACAAGTTTCAAGTAACTCTAGTCAAAATCCCATGCTCTGCTTTGAAAATGAACCCTTAGGTACCTTACAGATTCATGCTTGATTGCCAGAGGTGCTGATGCATCACAACTTATTTTAGAATCAGACCTATCAATTGCAACAGCAATGACAATTTTTTTTCCCCTTTTCAAATCTCTGAAACACAGGTTCAGTGCGAAGCTACTCAATGCCAGCTCTAAAATAAGGCAGACTTGGCTTATTTATTAAGCTTGTTTATATACAGTTATATTGAACACTTATCAGAATAACTTTCACTTCAATACTTTTTTTAAAAAGGTTTCCTTGCTGCTGTTAAAATTAACATTAAATAAGGGAGAGTGGTGAATATTTATTTTGAAGTCAATAGGCTATAATGTTTACAAATCTACCCTATGTGATAGTTTAAAATTTAAAACTGAATGGATATTGCGTGGGATGGAAACGAACGTTATGGCATCTGAACCCAGGCTACATTTATATTTCACTTTAATGCTCTAGCTGTTTAATCAAAATATGAATAAAATGGCTAAAAGACCAACACACCAAAAGATCATAGTTCTGGAATTTAGCTTTAGCTTCCTATTGTCAACCAATTACTGTGTAATTTTTTTCCCTGTGACTGAATAACTAACTGTTAGCAAATAATGAAAAGGCAATTACAGCAAAGCTTTGTTCATATTACCCTCTTCATTTTATTCAGGCTATAATTATTGTCAATGCTGGAGGCTTACTGTACCATGTAAGTGGCACCAGGGAAGAAAATGGAATGGGCTGGTGCATGGAAAATTGCAAATGTCACAGCTACCTTCATCATCCCTGTTGGACTTCCAAGATTAAAAAAATAAGAAGCAAAAAGCTCTCCATGTGTGTTTTGCAAAATTTTTTACCTCAAGCTGTTGCAGTGACTGAGGAACTGGGGGGACAGGGAGTGGGGAATTCGAATACCATGTTTGTTCTTTTTTTCTGTTTCTTACAATTTTATTATTATTTAGTTCCCAGAGGACGCTGCTTTTTCGCCACAGTGTACCTGGAAATAAACTCATGGAAATAGTCTTTTAGCCGTGCTTTTCATTAATGGTCTCCATGCTGTTCTATAACAGGGAGTGGCATATCAATGATGTATTTTACAGGTTTTGATCTCTGTTTCTGTGACACATATGGACATGGTCCCAGGAAAAATTAAGATTATGACCTGATTGTACACATTTAGCATTCTATGGTTACTGTCTAAAAATGGCTATTTATAATGCATTGTATCCCTGAGCTTTTATTAGTATTCATCAGCAAACGATGGATACAAATCAGAAGTGTGGTATTCTGCCTGTACCATTTTAAGAAATAAATGACATTCCCATGTGTCATTTGTCTATTTTCTCTCTCTCTGATTTTTTGCCTGAAAGAGGTAAATAAGTCAATGTTTTATGCCTCTGTCTGTATTTATCTTTATAATTCCTATTAAACTGCCTGTGTGAGTTTACATATTCCCTGTTTTTATTTGTAAACCTCACAAAATATACAATTCCCTGGATATTACATGAATAATACTGACTGGTAATAAAGGTTCCCCCACATTTACTTGTAACTTTTTGTTTAATTTAACATCATATTAAGTATGAATATTCTTCAAATCCAGTGTAGTAAAATCCAGGAAGTACTTCCATAATTCCACAAATATATACCCTGTATCATCTTGACCTTTTCATGTGTTACTACATATAATCCCATTAACCATTCTTTCCTGATTGGTTGTATAATCTCCTCAATGGTAGATATACTACAAATTTGCCACTACTAAGGTGAATATATAATTATTCCTTTCATTATTAAGTCTCAAGCTTGACCATCTGAGGTTTCAGGTTGTCCCTATGATAGGAGGAGAGAGATGGAGATTTTGGAATCTATTTCAGCCATAAAACAAATTTGATTTCCATCAAAAGACTGCAGCCCTTTTGTACAATGCAAGATGGAGATTAAAAACATGAGAATAAAATAAACATTTGTATCTCTACCTTCTAAACAATAGAAAAACAGTAGACTCCAGTAACCTGGGATTTTTTCAAAGATTTGAGTCCCTTTCACTAAACTCTTCTTCTCTCCAGAGGTTCTCTCTGCAATCTCTTCTTCTCAGACTCTCTCCCCAGACTGATAAACTAGCTGTTATACATATGTCTCCACCCCCTTTTCCAGTATACCTGGACAGAGGCAGGTCTAGAAAGATGACTAGCAGTTGTATTACCAAGGGAACAGGCCCACCCTATTCCAGGAACCCCAGCCCCAGGACCTAAAACTGGACACAATAGTTTAGGCTTCTGTGCTAGCAGCATCTTTCTTCCCTGAGCCCATTTTATCTTCCTCGATGACATTAGCCGCCCTATTCAGTAGGGTTTGATCCTATACTCATTTATTTCAGGGGGCATTAGTTTGGGACCTATGCTACTCTCACTGATGTCAAGATGACATTTGCCAACAACTTCAACAACAACAAAGTTGACACTAAGAAAAGTTTTTAATTAAAATCCTGAAAGAGATAAGTGTTTGGGGCCTGACAGACTTTAACTATTCCTAAACCATTTATCATTCAATGGACCAGATCTTTAGCTGGTGCGAATTGGGCAGCTCTATTGACTTGGACCAGTTGAGGATCTGGCTCAATATATTCACATATTTATTGGATGTAGATGTGGCTGAAAACAAAAAGAGCATTAGTGTCATAGTTAAGGGGCTGATTGCACCTCTCTCTCTTTCTGGTTTCTCTGAAGTCAATCACACAGATGCTACTTGTCATGGGGTGGAATTATGCCATTTTCTACCTTTTGAACACTGATCCCAGTCAACCACCCCATCTATGCCAACCATTAATTACTGTGCAGATCTGACTGAACACCTGAATATCTTCCTTTTGGAAGTCTATGACTAGTGATATTGTGACTAATCACTTCTTAAGGGAAATATGTTTATCATCAAAAGTAACAAACCATTGAAGAAAATTATTTAAAAACAATAAACAGCCTACATGCATATTTAGTGGGGCTGGTTTTGTTCAACATCTACATTAATGATCCGGAGGATGGCATGGACTGCACTCTCAGCAAGTTTGCAGATGACACTAAACTGGGAGGAGTGGTAGATACGCTGGAGGGTAGGGATAGGATACAGCGGGACCGAGACAAATTAGAGGACTGGGCCAAAAGAAATCTGATGAGATTCAACAAGGACAAATGCAGAGTCTTGCACTTAGGACCGAAGAGTCCCATGCATTGCTACAGACTAGAAACTGAGTGGCGAGGCAGCAGTTCTGCAGAAAAGGACCTAGGGGTTACAGTGGACGAGAAGCTGGATATGAGTCAACAATGTGCCCTCGTTGCCAAGAAGGCTAATGGCATTTGGGGTTGTATAAGTAGAAGCATTGCCAGCAGATCAAGGAATATGATCATTCCCCTCTCTTCAGTATTGGTGAGGCCTCATCTGGAGTACTGTGTCCAGTTTTGGGCCCCACACTACAAGAAGGATGTGGACAAACTGGAAAGAGTCCAATGGAGGGCAACATGGGGGCTGGAGCACAGGATTTATGAGGAGCGGCTGAAGGAACTGGTATTATTTAGTCTGCAGAAGAGAAGAGTGGGGGGTGGGGATTTGAAGCTGCTTTCAACTACCTGAAAGGGGGTTCCAAAGAGGATGGATCTAGACTGTTCTCAGTGGTAGCAGATGACAGAACAAGGAATAATGGTCTCAAGTTGCAGTGCGGGAGGTTTAGATTGGATATTAGGAAACTTTTTCACTAGGAGGATGGTGAAGCACTGGAATGGGTTACCTAGGGAGGTGATGGAATCTCCTTCTTTAGATGTTTTTAAGGCCTGGCTTCACGAAGCCCTGACTGGGATGATTTAGTTGTGGATTGGTCCTGCTTTGAGCAGGGAGTTGGACTAGATGACCTCCTAAAGTCCCTTCCAACTCTGATATTCTATGATTCTATGATTTAATCGTATGCTTCACAACAAGCTAAACGGATTGGTTTCCTTCTCAAGTTACAGGAAAAGAACAGAGCCAACTGACATATTTTAAGAAACACAGGACTCTTGAAATCCCGCCTGGTCTCTGTTTTCCTTACAGAGAGAGTGTCCCCTAGTCCCTTCATTCCTTTTTCTCAAAGCCTCATTCTCTCTCTGTGTGTGCCTAAACCCAATTACCATATGGCTCAATGGCTTCTGTTACAGGGCCTCGTAGTCAGGTCTTTCTTTTGCCTCAATGCCAGCTGGGGAAATTTATGAATATTATTATGCTGCTAAAGCTATACTGGTATAACACCTCCTGAGGACAACACTCTTATTCTGGGTAATAGCAGCCTTTCACACTTCAATTTATGTCACGGAGCCACTGTTTTTCTGTTGAAGAGTGTTCACATGGGTAGTTATATTGGTATAACAATAGATGGTGTACTAACAGTACAGTAATGCTGGTAGATTTACCCATGTAGCCAAGTCCTCAGACTATTTTGTCCAGTTGGCTAGTCTGGCTACCTCAAACAATGCCCCTCTGAGGGTTGCTCTGTTTGGCAATTAGACCTATTCAGGCTTAATGGCTCGCAATCACAGGTATTGTGGGGGAATGTGTTGAAGCTATCTTCTCTCTCTGACATTACAACCCTCCTCAGAAATCCTATACATAAAACACATTGTAAGCTACAGGTAATGGTCACCAGAGTACCTCCACATTCATCACCACTGGTCTCTTATGTACACACATTGAGTTTTCATAAACCCATTGTGGTGAACAGCACTTATTTAGATATATCCTATACAGATAAAATCATTCAATATTATGCAACCTAAAATACCTCAGAATCATAGACTCAGATTTTCAGCAGGCCCCAAATGGTGCACTCAAAAATCTGAGGTGCATTAATTTGCATGAGCCAATCCCAATCGGTGTGAATAAATTGCGCTATTGCACACACAAATGAAGCAGGAGATAAGCCTTCAATTCAACAGTTACATCTATGCAGCCAACTCATGCCCCTACACATTTGTTAGGCAACTTAAAATGGTGGTCGCCTCATAATTTGGATATTGGATGACGGATAAGTTCAGTTCTCAGTTTAGTTAATTGTTCACAGACAAATTAACATTTTAATAGATTATTAACTAATTGTGTATCAGAGAAATAGTAGTAAAATCTATTTCATACAGACAGTTCAACAAGGATCATTCTTTATTGCACATATTTTTAACTGGTAATAATTTGGGGCCTGTATAGTCTGTGGTTATTTTTCACCTGTGTGTGTGAAAGACAAAAACCCACCTCCCTCCCCACACCCCAAACACTGTACTTTTTGGTTCATAAAGGCATGTATTACACATTAAATCCTTACCAAATTTAAATCTAGGTTGCCATTTTCCAGGTCCTGGGTAATATCATAAACTTTGGGATTACAGAAATAATCATGACCAAAACCCAAGCAATTTAAAACTGTTCTAATCACAGAGGAAAGAGTCATTTATAACATCCTCTATATGCCAATCCAAAAAACTTTCCAACAAACCCAACCACCATGAATTCCAAAAAGCCTCAAACTCTTGTTTTCTGGAATGAGGCACAGAACGTGGCTGAGATAGGTATTGCTGCATATCATCCAGTCTATTCAGTTTATGTCCTATTATATTTGGAAAATAATCTGATCATCTTTTACTTTCATATACCTTCTTAAAATATAAAATAACGGATTTATTGAAAAATGTGATATGATGTCAGTGTGAATTAATGTTTCCCATTGGCATACTAATAAGCTCCATGACATAATAACTTGTTAAACTACACCAGCGGGACCTTAAAATTATTCCAAAGATAACATAACACAACACTTGACGCAGCAGGAAACTTCCAGCATGCTTTTAGATGTTTTACAGTGTTACTAATCTTTGAATGGCTTGGAAAAAAATGAAAGGGAACAGAATATTTAAAACTGGAGTTACGGTAGTCCGCAAATGACTCAATTCCAAATGTGCACAGGAGATTAATGTCAATGTAGCATAAATAAATAATAAATAAATTAGTAAATAAAATAGAAGCAGAAAGGGGAAGGTTATAAGTTCATTTCCCTAGATTGGATATGTGCCTTTCGGCATGTGGGTAAAATCTGTTTATATTTGGCAGAGTTATAAGAGTTTAAAGAACACATATCCACCAACTTTACATTAAAGAGAAAGAGCTGGCCTTAATTTGGTGTATGTTTGGGGAGTCTTTCTTTTTAAGAAAAAATATTTGGGTTTTTTAAGCTAACAATTGCTAAGCAATAGCACTGCACATACATGCAAAAGAAGATGAATGGAGCAGAGATGGTTTTTTCCCCATAATCATGGGTAAAGATTCATTCTAGAGTGTGTATATCAAATTAGGCAAGGGTCTGATATAATGAGTAAAAGTGGATCAATTTGATATGATCTATTAATATGTGTATTAGGATTAGTGTGTGCACAAGATTCCATAAGAAGATTGTCCATGCCACTTAAACCTTGCAAAGAATGGCAGTGCAAGTGAACCAGTGCATCCACTGAATGCTATAGATTAGTTCTGCAGGTGAGCCCGATATAGCTTGGCATGGAAGGCTATACTGGGAAATGGCAAGAGTAAGGTGATAAATTTGCTTTTACATGGATCCAATGGCCCCATTGCACATCTGGTGAGGAGGGCCCGTGGCTGCTATTTCAGCTACCTTGTCTCCTGGCCTGGGGTTGCAGCTGGATATTACCTCTCCAGTCATTCCACAGTCCACTCACCCAGAACTCAAATACCTGGGACTTTTACATAGGTAGAGTGGATTCCACTATGAGTGAAGCAGGAGCCCTGCCTCAGTCAGTGCACGTAAGTATGTGCGAAATGAGGGAGCACTCCACAGGAGCCCTTGCTTCACTGGGTGTGCAGGACTCAGCCCTCACTGGTCACTTTCTTCAGTGATCCAAATGACATCAAGAATGTTTCTCGAATTCCCCTTTGCCCACATCCTCTCCTGTTTTAACCAGTGCCATTCTATTCAACTACTTGTTACCATTACTTCTAGTTGCTCTTGCTGGGAATCCCTCTATGCTAGAATCCTCTGCCAGCTCTTATTCCTTTTCATTTCTTAGGGGATATCAAAGCCTCAGCCACTGCTTCCAGCTAAGCTGTATGCAGAGTGTTCAACCAGTGCTAGACATGAATATTCCATACAAAAAACGTTAACCTTTGGTCTAGGCACATCTCAATAGAAAGTGATCCTGTTGTGCTGCAGCCCTTTGATCACTCTCAAAAATTGGAACCATTTGCAAATGCATAGCTTGTGATTTGCACATAAACCAGACCTGATGGGATAAAGTTTAAGGAATGCTGGAGTAGGAATGTCTGTATGGTTCTCCTAGAGTGGTAGCATGTGCATTAAAATCATAGTCCATACAAATCAGAAACACTGGGTAAGCTGAAGTTTATGGTGAATGCATCTTCACAGAAGCTGGAAGAAGAGTGTAACGGTATGTATCAAAAGGTAAACTGCTAAAAATGTGGTAATGATATCATGTTACTAAGCACCACAGGGTGAAGAGGCAATAGAAATGATGAAAGCTACATCAGCCAGGAAAGATTCAGTTTCCTATTCAGTCACTGTATTAATTCTAGAACATGAGAATCTACAACTGTGTGAAACCATTTTCCATAGCGAGCCCAGAACACCTGGTGAGTTCTTTGTAGTCTCTGCCAAATAACTATCTTTAAAGGAGAATAGGCATTTAGAAACTCTAATCTGAAAATGTCAGCTGCAGACTTGTATAGTAGTAAGTCCTGGTCAAACAGTGAGAAAGGGTGCAGTGGAATTAATGCTTTGGGTTAGATAAGGAACAAGAGGGAAATAATGCAGGAAATGACACAGAAAAGGAAATAATTTAGGAGCATACAAAAGCCATGGAAGCAATGAACAAACATATCAGAGCATGTGAACAGAGTGTGTTACCAGCGTAATTTTGAAGTTAATTGTATTGTCACCACGTATACCAAAGATGTTGGAAAAATGTGACTAGATTAGAGAAGGATGAGATGACATTGTTTTTATGTATAAAAGGACACGGAACTGGAGTATCAACTGAACAGTGCTGTCAGCACTATACATGACACAAACTGAAGACATTCCCTTATCCTGAAGTTTTCCTAATCCAAAGAAGAAAAATCTACACTGAAACCAGGCTCAAAGTCCTTCTCCACAAACAGCAGCAGACTTAAAACAGAAGGAAAACCTCCTTTGAGGGAAAAAGGCCGGGCTATTTATTTTCCTTCAGAAAAGCCCCTTTCTTTAAGGTGTTTGAAAAACATTTGCAAGGCAAAACAAGCAAACCATTAATATATTTTAACAATCCCTCGAGGAGTCTTCAGAAGAGTATTCACCTAGTAGCAACAGTCTTCCTAGAAAACTTCCCTTTTTATATTTATTTGTGAAAATTAGGTGCTGCCATTCTGTCTCTTTCCCCTTGCACTCCTGAGAAAATTCCTTTGGGTCACAGCTTCCCAATCTAGCAGATGTTGTTACCTTCATTGAAGAAGCTAGGACATGAGGGCACCATGACCACAGGGAAACCCTTTTAGACTCCCTCACAGTCCTATCTTTAGTGTAGGGGAGGAGATTGTTTTTAAACTAGGGTTTGTTCGGGTTTTTTTTTGGATACTCATTCAGCAGAGTGTATCTATCAGATAAAAGACTTGTTTAGTGTCATCATCTTGAAAACATGAATTGCTGTCCCATATGGCTAACTTAGAGTGCCCCCACAATGGAAGAGCTCTGGGGCCACTTTAAAAAGAGCAATCATTGAATAAAATTGTGTGTCCAATCCAAAGTGGATTTCGCTCCTAAAGTCACCTAGTGTTGGTTCATTGAAGACTCAGAGTGTTGCCTCTGAACCTTAGAGAGGTTTTTGGTAACAAAACCCACTATTCTAAAGATGTTAATGTAGAAAGAAAGAATTCAAGGTTGAGTTCGTAATGCATATGGGTCCCAAGCCAGACTGCATTTCTTCAGCTGGTGCTATGAGACCTGAGAAATGGCCCAAAAGAGAAGACAATGCAAATTCAAGACTGGCATTAGGGGGTCGCAAGCAGAGGAATTGCCCAGAGCCCCACACCACAGCAGGTCCCATGAAGCTAAGGCCATGTCTACACTTACAGTTTTGCAGCGCTGGTAGTTACAGCTGTGTTCGTACAGCTGTGTAGGGCCAGCGCTGCAGTGTGGCCACACTGACAGCTACCAGCACTGCAGTGTGGCCACATTTGCAGCACTTGCAGCGCTGTTGGGAGTGGTGCATTGTGGGCAGCTATCCCAGCATTCAAGTGGCTGCAACGTGCTTTTCAAAAGAGGGGGTGGGGTGGAATGTGACAGGGAGCGTGGAGGAGACAGACAGAATGGATTTTTGGAGTTGACACTGTTCTCAGCTCCCTGCCTTGCAAGTTCTAAGGACTGTGCCTACCTTCAATCATTTTAAAAGTTCTAACTCCCTTTCCCCACTCCTCTCTCATTCACTAAATGCAAATTATGTACTTCTAAATACCCGTCAGACAAGATCAGCAACTGCTCAACACGGACTTCCCCCTCCCCCCCTGCCGTGTGAGCGTGCTGTTTCTCTCTTCAAGCAAACAGCTGTGAACATTCCAAAGTAATTCCCCTGCCTGCCTCCGCTCGCTCAGCAAACAGGAGCTGTGTTTGTTTTTTAAATAAGCAGTTTGGCTGAACTCCGAGATCTCCCTTTCTTCCGGTTTGTTGTGGACAGGAATTCTGGGATACCTCCTTATACCTCGGAGGTCAATAAAAGCCTGGTGGGCGTCCACACTTGCTGACCAGCGCTGGATCACCAGTGCTGGAATCCCTACACCCGAGGCTCGAGCGGGTGTACAGCCAGCGCTGCAACCAGGGAGTTGCAGCGCTGGCCGTGCTTTGCAAGTGTGGCCACATCCTAAGTTGCAGCGCTGTAACCCCCTCACCAGCGCTGCAACTCTCTAGTGTAGCCATGGCCTAAGTTACAAGTGGCAGGGCTTGGGCTTCGGTGGGGTGGGGGCCCACTCTTTAGTTTCTGCCCTGGGCCCCAGTGACTCTAATACTGATCTTGTGCACTTTCATCTATGAACAGATGAAAAGTTAAGAAGGACAGAGGGATAAAATGGATGAAATGAGACCCTGTAAAAGGCTGGAATTTGGGGTCCTGATATATCATGTTCACTGAATTTACTTAATTTCCACAGACATTACACATGTTATGGTGACCCCCTGAGCTCAGAGCCCCAGTACAATTGTCCTCTTTTCACCCTCTCTCATCAGCTCCGTTTATTCTTTACAAAGGTAAAAGAGGTAGCCTGTGTGTTTTTCAAAAATCACAGAAAAAAACAACTAGATGGTGATTAAAAGGTGTGTATCAACAACATGTCAGATACTTTCAATGCAGTCACGCTGGCCTGCAACTGGGGTAGTGTAAGGGAGAATCTTTCCCTCCAATCACTGAAAATTTAACAAAGATCATTCTGAAGTAAATAAGTAGCAGTTGCCAAAGCAGGTGGCTTACCTCATGCCACCAAATCCCCTCGGTCTATTCTTCTTGTGTCAGACAAAAGTACTGACACAGTATATGACACAAAACATGATGGGTAATCTCACAAACTGCTTTTTTTTTTCATCATTGATTTTCTGTACAATATACAGTGAAAAGCTTCATGATTAAGATTATTTCCATTCACAAATATTTTTAGATACAAGAACCCCAAGCAATTCTGGATTTAACCTCTCCGAAATAAAACCATCTTGCAGTCCAGTGAGGAAATATTTATTTTCATGAAATGGACTTCTGGCTAGAAGAATAAAAACACATTAGACAGCACTTCTGCACACACCAGGGAATTAACCTATAAAGGTGGATTCAAAGTTCAATGAGGTCAATGCAGGTGTTTCCACTTACTTCAAAGGGCTTTGCAGCATGTCCTTCCTAAGTCTCCATAGTGCAAACTGGTGAGGGGTGAAACTCAAAAAATTTGGAAGGCTTTAAAAGTCTGAACCTTAACCAACCTTTTGAGTCTACAAATTTGGGCTAGAAAGCTCATGTGAACCGGCTCTTTCAAAATTTCAAGCATTTCCTGAGAGATGCTAAATTTCATCATGCCTAGCTTAAATATTAGGATTGTTCATTTCTCTCAGTCTTCAGTTTCCAATTTTCTTTGCATTTATTTTTCTGTTTTGCCCAGGAAAAATGCTGTGCAATCTTGTCTTCATAGAAACAATGTTGCAAATACACTGACAATTGTCCTTGAAGCTTCTGTCCTATTTAGCACAAACATGCCTAGGTTAAAAAAAAGAGCGCTGCGAAGACATCCATTGAGGGCATCAAAATTGAAAGAGATTACCAGTAATAAGGGAAGTTGCCACAGTATTTTACTGCTCATTATTTCACTAGCAACATTATCAACAAAATAAATTTCAATCCCACTATACCAGATGTTGAGAAGTTGGTAGGAATGGAGCACAGTTGTAAGACAGATCCCAGATGCACTGCAGTGAATTAATTTAAAACCGCTACTGAAGTTGGAGACTCCAACCTTTGAACCTACTCTCCATGCTCAAGACACCTAAAGATAGAGACCGGGACATGCTAATAGGTGATGCAGATGTAGTCACCTAAAACCCTTAGAATCTTACTGACAGATTTCCCGTCTCTAGTAGTTTGAGATGGTCTTGTCAGTGAATGTAAGCAGCCAAAGCTGCTGATAGATCTTTAAGTCAGAGACTGTCACAAATTATGTTTCTGCACATTTTACAGAACAAATCCAAACCTAATCTGACGAGAGGTATTATTCCATCTCAAACTGAAGCAAGTCCTTGAAAAATTATGTCAGAGCAAAAGGGATTTTGAGAAAAAGCATCAGAAATGATGGCAGCAGGAAAAAAAAAACAACCCTCAGTCCTGAGACATTTATACTAACAACAAAAAAGGAGTGAAAGTAACTACAGAAAATTTCATGAGAGTTTTGACATCTGCAGATGATAGACCATTAATTTTAAAAGCCAATCTGCTCTTTTCCTGCAAAAGCAAAAGAAAGCATCCATAATAAGAAAAATATACGTTTAGGAAAAATATCCTCACAATAGAAAATGGTCTTTTTTTCCAGCATTTATATTTAGTGCTTGAGACATGGTGTTGGACACTTACTAATTAGTATTTACTAAAGGTATGCGACACACCACATACATCTTGGCCCAGGGTTATTTCCTATTCTAAGTATGGTGACTGCATTACTCTGGCAATTGTTTCTATTATTAAATATTGATTTTTAATGCCAAACACTGATTGAGGAATTTTGCCGAATGTTTAAAGTGCAGAATGCAATGAATGTCAAAAAATTGAGATATACTAAAAACTGTCTGAAAGTGATTCATGCATCAGCCAGTAAAATGGAATATGCATATTTATTAGCAGTCCAAACACTTCCATGGTTCACATCCATTTTTAAATTTTGATGTGACAATATAGTGTTTTGATGTGGGAAGTGACATTAAGATATTTCATTTGCTGTCATCATGAAACGGCATTAAATGGCAAAAATTTAAAGAAGCAGCCTTTTTTGGTGGGGCAATTGGCAACATTATCAATTCAGATCAAGAACATTTCATCTCATTTGTTGTCTTCAACGTTGTCCTCAAGATCTTAACGTTTTAAAAAAATAGGATAACATTTCTAGGCAGTCATGAAAATAACAAAGAAGAATGCTATGAAATAAGTACCCCAACCATCCAGCCTTCAGGCGGAAAAGCAGGGGAGAAATGACTAATGGACACTAAAAATTGACATGTCTATTTGTTTGAAGTCCCAGATTTTAAAAACATTATAGAGATGATTTGACAATCTTACCATGACTATGCCAAAGTTCTATTTTTCTGACAAATCTCAATATAAACTAACACCTGAAGAGATGTAAATACCACATCCCTTCCTGCTCTCTGCTATTCTTAGGATAACTAATGTATGAAGTCTGGAACAGCCTCTCAATAGAAGTTGTGGGGACAAACAATTTTGAGTGCGAGCTCAGCAATGCTGGGACTCACTTCCGGTTTATTTCTTGTGTTCCTAAAAGCTCATGCTTCGGGGTTTCAGATGGCCACTTCTAGAGGCCAGGAATGGCTTCTGCTCTAATCAATGTATTGTTTTTAAATCTCCTTCCTCTGAAGCATCAGGAAACTTCATGGCTGGAGATGGGACATCGTACGGGGAGGGCCAGGGCTCTGAGGTGGCACTGAGCATTCTCTCTTTCAGATGTTTGGCTGGCTGGTTCTTGCGCACATACTCAGGGTGTAACTAATCACCATATGAGGGTTTAGGAAGGAATTTTCCCACAGGTCAAATTGGCAGTGACCTTGAAGGGGTTTCATCTTCCTCTGCAGCCTGGAATGTGGGTCACTTGACAAGATTATCTGGCTATATGTCACTTAATTAAATCTCTGCCATTGTGGGGATATTGGGCACTGGTGCACCTCCATCCCTCTAAGTCTTTGCCTGTAGCACATAATAGTCTAGTCTTCTGTGGGCTGTAATATTTTGATCTAATTTAAGCTGTTGGGTTTAGTGTGCAGGTCCTGGGTGATGATGTATCATAGAATATCAGGGTTGGAAGGGACCTCAGGAGGTCATCTAGTTCAACCCCCTGCTCAAAACAGAACCAATTCCCAACTAAATCACCGCAGCCAGGGCTTTGTCAAGCCCGATCTTAAAAACCTCTAAGGAAGGAGATTCCACCACCTCCCTAGGTAACTCATTCCAGTGCTTCATCACCCTCCTAGTGAAAAAGCTTTTTCTAATATCCAACCTAAATCTAAACCTCCCCTACTGCAACTTGAGACCATTACTCTTTGTTCTGTCATCAGGCACCACTGAGAAAAGTTTAGATCCATCCTCTTTGGAACCCCCTTTCAGGGAGTTGAAAGCCGCTATCAAATCTCCCCTCATTCTTCTCTTCTGCAGACTAAACAATCCCAGTTCCCTCAGTCTCTCCTCATAAGTCATGTGCTCCAGCCCCCGAATCATTTTTGTTGCTCTCCGCTGGACTCCTTCCAATTTTTCCACATCCTTCTTGTAGTGTGGGGCCCAAAACTGGACACAGTACTCCAGATAAGGCCTCACCAATGTCGAATAGAGGAGGATGATCATGTTCCTTGATCTGCTCGCAATGCCCCTACTTATACAGCCCAAAATGCCGTTAGCCTTCTTGGAAACAAGGGCACACTGTTGACTCATATCCAGCTTCTAGTCCACTGTAACCCCTAGGTCCTTTTCTGCAGAACTACTGCCTAGCCATTCGGTCCCTAGTCTGTAACAGTGAATGGGACTCTTCCATCCTAAGTGCAGGACTCTGCACTTGTCCTTGTTGAACCTCATCAGGTTTCTTTTGGCCCAGTCTTCTAATTTGCCTAGGTCCCTCTGTATTGTATCCCTATCCTCCAGCATATCTACCACTCCTCCCAGTTTAGTGTCATCTGCAAACTTGCTGAGAGTGCAGTCCACGCCATCCTCCAGATCATTAATGTACAACAAAGGGAAGCTGGAGCCAACTTTGTTGGCCCTATCTCCCATATATCTTACTATCCATCTTTGCATTTTCTTCATGAACAGTCAAAAAAAACAAAACAGAACAACCACCAGTTACAGAGTTCTAGGGAACTTTGCATGGGTTAGGCAAACAGGTTGGGCCCTAAAGATAAGCTCTGAACTCTTCTCCTGCATTTGTAGATAGGCAATAGTTTGACAACGTGTCTTGAAATTAGGTATCAAAATATAATTTCCTTTGCCTTTGATTTTTTTTTTAAAAGAGTTTTTGCAAAAAATAGAACGAAAGGTATAGAAAGGGAATTGTACCAAACACATTTTGGTGCAACTTCAAGATTTAGTAACAGTGTCATTACAATTTTTATTATTATATGGCTTGTAACTATAGATTGTGGACTATATGGTAAATGGGTGGCTGGCAATCTAGCCAGCCTGACCATGTTTCTGGATGAAAATCAGGGCGGAATCACTGTGGGCTACCATGGGAAACGTCACAAGCAGAACTGTCAATAATCATTGCATGCCACAGTGAACGCTTTCTTGTTTTTATATAAAAATAAATTGGTGCAAAATATATTACTGTCATATGCCTGATCTCATGTCTCTAATAGAGATGGGCTTGAATGGAAAGCCCTAAGTGTCAGATCATGTCTTTGCTCAGGTGAGAATTTGGAAGCTGGATCCCAGGTTAGCACATCTCTAGTCTACAGTTAATGCAGCAGTGAGATCTGACTGGAGCATGGTCACTGTGTACAACTATAAACATTGGTCACTGCGCACAGCAGCAAACAGATGTCTAACTTCTTCACAAGCATTGTCAAGATTCCACTGGGAACAAGAGATTTCCAGGATGGTTTTGTTGTCAATGGGGACTGAAGGCTACTGTCACTAGATTTAGCCACTGGTCTTTACCCCTCCAGTAATACAAAGTCAGATCCTTAATAAAATGATTTTTAAAGGCATGATGAACGTGGGTTAAGGATACACTACTTTTTTATTATGTCAAAGGACAGAGAAACTGCAATTGTCTAAAAATTGCAACATGTCAAAAGCCTCATTCAAAATGCCGAAATACATTTATAAATCCTGGTTATTAGTGCCAAATGGTTCAAGAATCTCTTGAGCACATGGGCCAGACCAGCTGATGTAAACTGCCATAGCCTCACTGAAATCAATGGAGTAACAGTGATATTAACTGGCTGAAGATCTGGTGTCTGTTTTGTGATACACCTCCATGGACTCCACAATTATATTGATGTGATTCCTGCAAGTATCACTCCTTAAAACACCTCTTAAGACTCTGACACTGCAGTGCTGGAAACTGTCTGATGCTCCATCTGAGAACTGTTTTAAAGGGTACTAACGGAAGGAATCACCATTAAATCAAAGTAGTGCCCACACTGGTAAAAAGTGTCAAGCAGATACCAAAAAATCCCCACACTATTCCAAATACTTCCATCTTGGAATTCCATCTGCGCTGCAAGTGAATTTCTGCTGAATAATGCTGAGTTCTTGTAAAAATGGTAGGACAGGTGGGATTCTAAGACTCCAGTACTGCACCTGAACCATACCAAATATGTTCAGCCTCTCTGTGTTGCCTGACTTCTCTTTCCTTATCTGCCATTTAACTGCAAACAAACACCCTAAGAAATGTTTCAAATTGTGTTCGTTTCTCATTCTCTGTTCTTCCCATTGGCTAGACCTTTGGTAAAACAGTAGTCATTTGCCTAATAAGTGTTTGATTTAAATTTCAAGGGTGTTAATTGCTTGGCTTCTTCCACCTTCCTTTGCCCAATCCCCATCAATCTACAGTTCATGCTTTCTTCACATGCGTTCCCTTTGTGCTTTCTACACTTCTCTGCTTTCTCCAATGCCATGCCTCAAGTTTGGGAGGCACTCCTAACAAACGTGCAGACAAAGCCACCTCACTGTCCTCCTTTAATTCTCCACTAAAAACTCTCCTTGCCATGATGCCTACCCAAAAAGGTGACAATGGCTGAGCAGCTAGTGTGTTGTGACCACTGCTTCTCATGCTGGCCAGAGAGGTTTTTTTTCATTGTTTCCCTGTGCTTGCCTGTTTGTTTTTTGTGTGTTTGTACAGTGCCTCGTGACATTAGTTCCCAGCCTACAATTGGTGTCCCCAGGTGCTGCTACAATTAAATCATGATGCAGCTGATTCTTCACATTGTCTAATTTGGTATTTTCATTTTACTGTGTATCGTCTGATTCTAGGCCATATTTCCAAGTTTAAAGGAAAACAAAGTTGGAATAATCAAGATATATTTCTGAGTGGGCTGTAGCCCATGAAAGCTTATGCTCAAATACATTTGTTAGTCTCTAAGGTGCCACAAGTATTCCTGTTCTTTTAGCAAGATATATTTGTTTGTTAGGCCACTTTAAGTACCTGAAGTGTCCCACTGAAATTAATGCAGCTATTCATATGCTTAAAGATAAGCGTGTGTCAGAAGGATCAGAGCCTTAGTTTTTACGTAAAACTGACCAGAAATCATTCCTCTGATGTTGGTGATTCATTAATCACCACGTTTTACTGAGGGGTTATGAAGATGACGATGATTCATAGACTCTAGGACTGGAAGGGACCTCAAGAGGTCATCAAATCCAGTCCCCTGCCCTCATGGCAGGACCAAATACTGTCTAGACCATCCCTGATAGACATTTATCTAACCTACTCTTAAATATCTCCAGAGATGGAGATTCCACAACCTCCCTAGGCAATTTATTCCAGTTTAACTACCCTGACAGTTAGAAACTTTTTCCTAATGTCCAACCTAAATCTCCCTTGCTGCAGTTTAAGCCCATTGCTTCTTGTTCTATCATTAGAGGCTAAGGTGAACAAGTTTTCTCCCTCCTCCTGATGACACCCTTTTAGATACCTGAAAACTGCTATCATGTCCCCTCTCAGTCTTCTCTTTTCCAAACTAAATAAACCCAATTCTTTCAGCCTTCCTTTGTAGGTCATGTTCTCAAGACCTTTAATCATTCTTGTTGCTCTTCTCTGGACCCTCTCCAATTTCTCCATATCTTTCTTGAAATGTGGTGCCCAGAACTGGACACAATACTCCAGTTGAGGCCTAACCAACGCCGAATAGAGTGGAAGAATGACTTCTCGTATCTTGCTCACAACACACTTGTTAATGCATCCCAGAATCACGTTTGCTTTTTTTGCAACAGCATCACACTGTTGACTCATATTTAGCTTGTGGTCCACTATAACCCCTAGATCCCTTTCTCCCGTACTCCTTCCTAGACAGTATCTTCCCATTCTGTATGTGTGAAACTGATTGTTCCTTCCTAAGTGGAGCACTTTGCATTTGTCTTTATTAAACTTCAGCAGGTTTACCTCAGACCATTTCTTCAATTTGTCCAGATCATTTTGAATTATGACCCTGTGCTCCAAAGCAGTTGCAATCTCTCCCAGTTCGGTATCGTCTGCAAACTTAATAAGCGTACTTTCTATGCCAACATCTAAGTCGTTGATGAAGATATTGAACAGAGCCGGTCCCAAAACAGACCCCTGCGGAACCCCACTTGTTATACCTTTCCAGCAGGATTGGGAACCATTAATAACTACTCTCTGAGTACGGTTATCCAGCCAGTTATGCACTCACCTTATAGTAGCCTCATCTAAATTGTATTTGCCTAGTTTATCGATAAGAATATCACGCAAGTCCATATCAAAGGCCTTACTAAAGTCTAGGTATACCACATCCACTGTTTCTCCCTTATCCACAAGGCTCATTATCCTATCAAAGAAAGCTATCAGATTGGTTTGACATGATTTGTTCTTTACAAATCCATGCTGGCTATCACCTTACCACCTTCCAAGTGTTTGCAGATGATTTCCTTAATTACTTGCTCCATTATCTTCCCTGGCACAGAAGTTAAACTAGCTGGTCTGTAGTTTCCTGGGTTGTTTTTATTTCTCTTTTTATAGATGGGCACTATATTTGCCCTTTTCCAGTCAAGAATCTCTCTTGTCTCCCATGATTTTCCAAAGATAATATCTAGAGGCTCAGATACCTCCTCTATTAGCTCCTTGAGTATTCTAGGATGCATTTCATCAGACCCTGGTTACTTGCAGGCGTCTAACTTTTCTAAGTGATTTTTAACTTATTCTTTTAGTATTTTATCTTCCAAACCTACCCCCTTCTCATTAGCATTCACTATGTTAGGCATTCCTTCAGACTTCTCACAGTTGTGCTTCCTTCTGCAAAACAATATCAGCAATTGCCGACGCATACAGGGATTTCTGAACATTTTGGGCTTGATTCTCATTTACACTAAAGCCTTTTTTATACTGCTCTGGCAGTGTAAAGATCCCTTAAAGCAGATGTAAGTTACATTTGAACTCGCTTTAAGGCACTTTTCTAGTGTCTGAGTGGTGCAAGCTGGCCTTAATATAAATGAGAATCAGACCTTTTATGTCTAACTGATGTTAGTATGGGAAGCTTATGGTGTGTAATTAAAAATGTCTAATTCACCAAAGACAACATTGGCTCAGTGAAAGCTTGTCATCTTCTATATGGTACTAGAGTCATGCATTATGCATTTATGCACTGACTATCTTTGAGTTTGTCACTACTGTTACGTGATGAGAGCAATATAGAGTAAACATGCATTCAGCTTCTACAATTTACGGTCGCTACAATTAGTAGAAGTTAATTTTTGACATGGATTTCCAAAAACAGGAAAATATGAATTACAGCATGTGGTTGCGTGATACTAGAGAGATAAAAAGAGTTGCCTAACATTAATCGGTCAAGAGAAAATCTACCAGCAACCTCTGCTATATTGTCTATGTGAAAAATTAGCATTCAACTTTGAGAGACCAAAAAGTTTGCTAAAAATCACAGTAAAAAAACAGTGAATTTATAAACAGATTCTAGTTAGTAACTATTACTGAACAGGGCATAAAGAGTTAACTGCATTCATAAGCACTTTCATGTTATTGTTCATAACATGAACAAAACATGCAAAAAGTATCTATAATGAAAATGGACACAATAAATTCATGAAATGCCATGGGTTTGAGAAACAGGTTTCTCTGCACATTTTCAGCTGTGTCTTTCATTTAATGGAGCAGGGATTAATCTGGTGTACTAAGTCATAGAATATTATTCTACTTAGATGGCTGTGAAAACTCAAAAGTGACAAGAGATAAAATAATCACTTCTCATTTCTTAAAGCACATAAAGGTCACAAAATAACATGTAATTTCCCCACCCTGGTATTTGCTTAAGAACAAGTAACAAGTAGAGGAGGGTGAATATCTGAACAAAAAAACCACCCTATTGTTAATATCTAGGGATTAATATGTCAAAATATTAGTTATGTTATCAATCAGATTTAAAACCAAAGAATGTCTGTACAACACAAAAGGAACCCTCTCTCCCTTCCCCAATCCCACTTAAGTTAATTGGCCACAGTATTTTGCATAAAAACAATGTCCCTATTGTAGCCAGTTTGTTGGAATTTTGCACAGGAGCATTAGTCACATTTACAAAACTATGTTTTTCTTTTCTAGTCCAAATAATCTTCCTCCTCCAGTTATTTTTGGCCTGTAAACAGGAATAAGGTTGGACAGAGGGAGATGAGGGGTGAAATTAATTTCGTAACTCATATGCTTGAAGAAATTAGAAACAAATATAAATGTGGATGTGGTCTCTTGCAACCCATATGTCCAAACATTGGAATCTCATAATATTACACATTATAGCTTTCCAAACTGGCAAATGGATAGGAGAGAAGGAGATGAACCAGGAGGACCTCCGGTGTGGATTGTTTTTCAACTTAGATTGCAGGAGGAGTCTGAAAACACATGTTCCAATCCCATCACCATCCTAATTGCTAAAGAGATCTCTGAGAAAGCAGGAAAAAAGCAACCTCAGCCACTCAAGATCTGCTGTTGGCATGTTGGGACAGGGGCAAGGTTCCATAGCCCCTCAATAGATCACCTGATGTGTGTGTGTCTGCTTCATCTCAAAAGCCACCGGAGGTCATCGCTTAATGCAGCCTTGGTGAAGAAGTGACTCTAGAAATGGCATTGTGAAGTTCCAAGCTTATTTTGTGCCAGTAACCTCAGATCAGTTCTACCCAGTGTACAAGGAAAAAGATGCTCTTACTTCTACCCCTGAAAATTTAGCCTGTGAGAACCAGTCTGTGTTCTTTCCTTCTTCTGCACTATCACTGGTAATAATGATTCTGCAAGGCATGGTTTTCAGTGGGGTAACACAGTTTGCAATTTGGAGCTTAATCAACACACTCTGTGACAATGTGGGAGAAGAATTAGAATCCACCCCAATTGTCCACATTTGTGTTGGCTCTACAGTTCTAACAGGAGTGAAAAGCAGCAAAGCAGCAAAATACCAAAAGGACCCATACTTCTGAGGGCAGTAAACCAGAAATCACAGGTGCTTCCAAACTGTAGATGAGGGAACCACAGATTCTTTATTACTTACTCTCAAAATTCCTGCAGTTTTCACATGGAGGGTTCAAGTGGTTGGGGAGAAATCAGAAAATGCCACAAAGCCAGAACTCCTCCCTTCCATGCTAAGCCAAGATTCCCTGGATCCCAGACTCTCTCATTACATTCTTTGTTGCTGGCATATGCCACATGAAAAAAAAAATTCTATTATTGGTTCCCCACATTTTGGACCCCAATTGTGACTAAGCACCAGAGCATCCCAGCCGCCCATTTTTCAAAGTTCTCTTTCCTTTTTCTCTGTTTCCTTCCCCTCCCTGCAAGCTCCAATGCTTCCTCTCTTCTATATTTCCCTCTTCATTCTCTCTCAGCTGCTAATTCACACCCTTCACTAGGATCTCTTCACCCGTCTCCATTTTCCTTTGGTTCATAAGAATATAAGAATGACCATACCGGGTCAGACCTAAAATCCATCTAGCCCAGTATCCTGTCTTCTGACAGTGACTAATCCCAGGTGCTTCAGAGGGAATGAACAGAACAGGTAATCATCAAGTGGCTCATCCTCTGTCACCCATTCCCAGCTTCTGGCAAACTGAATCTAGGGACACTATCCCTGCCCATTCCAGCTAATAGCCACAGATGGACCTATCCTTCATGAACTTATCTAGTTCTTTTTTGAACCCTGTTATAGCTCACCATTAAACATTTACCAGTGACAATTCTTCCAGGGGCCAGTAGGATTAGGCATGAGGAGAACTTCAGCCAATAGAACATTCTGGTGAAATTTCGGCTGTTTTCTTCAAAAAAACCAAACAATTCACTCTCACCTCAAATGCCCCAAAGTTCACAGATTGACTTGAAAAATCATCTCTTGAAAATAATGTTGCTTCCCTTTTCTATCATTTACATCTCCCCCTTCTCCCCTCTATCTTCAAACTACCAGAGCTTCCCCTTGTCCAGTGAGACCCTACCTCCCATGATTTGCTTCATCTCTCCTTTCTGACTGACTTTTTTTGTTCACATAGAAATTCTTCAAATATTTGAAGGAGGCAGGGCCCCATATTGCTGTATTTTTGGAAGATGGTGAACACTGATACATTCCAGTGTATTTTTGGAAGATGGTGAACACTGATACATTCCATTCCAGAATGGAAGCCCAATTTTATGATCAATAGTGGAGAGAGGGTATTTTAACATGTGCTTCATGAAAAGTCTCTGACAACACAATTAACCAGTCTCATTAGTCCTTTTGTACAATGTGTCCAAATTATACTCCATTTAAACAAACGACCTTCTCTGTGCATCTACAAAGCATGGGAACCCATTATAGTAGCTTTGCTGAAACAGCAGAATAGCTCTCCACTGATCATCATCTCTTCAGAAAACAAGATTAATTGAAATGGGTGGAAAGCAGGTTTCCAGATATCATGGAAAGATCTTAGACAAAATCTAATAAAGGAGGCAGCTACTTTATAACAACTGGAGCAATGTCACACTTTTGGGGAATTACTGATGTGTGGACCCGTTTGTTCAGATAAGCAACCCTCTTCTTTGCATATAGAATATGTCTTGAAAATATCCTATTTCATACATTCACTGCTAGTTAGCACTGCCTAATCATAAATTATGACTTAAATTCTGCTTTTGGTTTCAAATATGCGATTCCAATCAAAGTCATGTGGAGATGTACATACTTATCTGTGAGGCAAGGTAGGGGAGGTAATATCTTTTATTGGACCAACTTCTGTTGGTGAGAGAGAGAGAGAGAGACACACACACACACACACACACACACACACTTTCAATCCACATAGAGAAGCAGCAGATCTATGTGGCTCAAAAGCTTGTCTCTCACACCAAGAGAAGTTGGTCCAATAAAAGAGACTCACCTTGTCTCTCTAATATCCTGGGACCAACACAGCTACAACTACACTGCATGCTTATCTGTGGACAGACTAGACTTCTTGCTGGAAAGGAACCATAACATAGCAGCACACATTGAGTGATGACAGGGTAATTCACAGCCATGGCAGTATAGAAACAGCAGCTGCTGTTTCTAAAAACATTTTCAAAATTTAACCATTAACAAGAGCCTCCTGCCCCAGTCATGATGTTAGGGAACAAGGTTATAACCACTGCAATATTTCTGTAAGTATAAAGGATTAGTAGATCATGGATTTCTGCAAATCTTCATTGTGCCAGACAGTAAGAGCCAGTTAGAAGAGATGATAAGGGAGAAACACACGCCTAGTCACGGCTAATACAGTAGAACTTTTCACTTCGCTTGAGGGTCAACAGTGTTGGGTTAAACCTATCTAGCTTCCTTAACAATGACTTGCAAGGTACATTTTTAAGTGAAAAATCACTGCTGGAAATAGTCTGAGATTAACTCAAGAGGTATCAGTGATGTAATTATTATTATGGTACTTAAGTACTGTTACAATTAAACCCAGGATCTGTTCCAACACCACCACTGGAATAACGTGAATTACTGGACCATGTAGTAAAAACAGCTCAATAGGTGGATTATAGGTAAGGATGTTTTCAGAAAGAAGCAACAGTGAAGGTGGTTTGTCTAATTTGTTATTTCACCACATAGTTCTGCTAGAGTGGTACAGAGTTCAGACTTGAGTAACAAAAAATGTTTGCAATAATCTCTAGAAGTGTGTGTAAAATAATGAATGCCTCATGTTTGTATTCCTTACTGGATACAAAGAGAAAGCAAATCACAAACTCTGTTCTTCAGCACAGCCTGGGTTACAGCTCCCAGGGGATTTTCCTGCTTCAGGGCCCACTGCAGGATTCTTCCTTGATCTTCTAGCTAATCACTGCCTCCCAAGACTTTCTCCCTAGATGCCCTTTCCTTCCAGCAAGTTCCCACTGCCTCCCCTCCCAGGAGACTCTGGTAAGTCTTTCCCAGGCTGGTGCTCCTGCTATCTACAGCCTCTGCCACCCTTTCTTACTAATAGCCCTGGACTTTATATGGAATGCCCGTCTCCTCCTCAGCTGCACCTAATTAATTAACAGGGCTGACCCCAGGTCTCTGGCCCTTAAATGAGCAGACCACCCTGTTACAGGCTGCCTCTAAAAGAAAGAAGAAGAATTTTCCCTATCTAAAATTTTCTGCGAATGAGTTCCACATAGCTCTATTAATGGTAAATTCTGATATCATCATATGACCCTGGGAACCAGGATACAAGGCTTTAGCTATGCATTAATCCAGCCTGCCTAAGGGCATATCTCAGTCCTGCTGAGGGGGATACAAGCAGAGACCATGTGATCAAAACCATCCACACAATCCAGTGCAAGTGGCATCTCAAATGAGCACAGCTTGGAAGAATACCACCATTTTCTGAGCCACCCTGCTTCAAGATTGCTTTGCAAGCCTAGGGGTTAAAATGATTAATTCCTCTCAGAACTGTTGGTTGTGGAGGTGGGCACCGCTGTTAAGCCCCAGTAAAATCACAGAATCATAGAACTGGAAGGGACCTCAAGAGGTCATTTAGTCTAGTCCCCTGCATTCATGGCAGGACTAAATATTATCTAGACCATTCCACAGGGGTGTTTGTTTAACCTGCTCTTAAAAATCTCCTATGATGGCGCTTCCACAACCTCCCTAGGCAATTTATTCCACTGCTTATCCACCCTGACACTCAGGAAGCTTTTCCTAATGTCCAACCTAAACCTCTCTTGCTGCAATTTGAGCCCATTGTTTCTTGTCCTATCCTCAGGAGTTAAGAAAAACAATTTTTTTTCCTCCTCATAACAACCTTTTACATACTTGAAAATTGTTATGTCCCCTCTCAGTCTTCTCTTTTCCAAACTAAACAAACCCAGTTTTTTCAATGTTCCCTCATAGATCATGTTTTCTAGACCTTTAATCATTTTTCTTGCTGTTCTCTGGACTCGCTCCAATTTGTCCACGTCCTTCCTGAAATGTGGCACCCAGAACTGGATACAATACTCCAGTTGAAGCCTAATCAGAGCAGAGCAGGGCAGAAGAATTACTTATTGTAACTTGCTTACAATACTCCCGCTAATACAACCCAGAATGATGTTTGCTTTTTTGCAACAGTGTTATATTGTTGACTCAAATTTAGCTTGTGGTTCACTAAAACCCTCAGATTCCTTTCTGCTGTACTCCTTCCTCAGCAGTCATTTCCCATTTTGTATGTGTACAAGTGGAATACTTTGCATTTGTCCTTACTGAATAAGTAGCATGAAGATCTGCGGCTTAATCTCCTAATGTACTTCACACAAGGTTATTTTTTTGATCCTGAGGGCGAGATATTACACAAAACCTTTTAAAAACTGCATCAATCTGAAGAAGCTCTCCAGCTATTAGCAGTATACAAAAGAACGGTGGATGTAACTGATTCAGAAAAACCCTGAGAGTCTAGAATTATCTTTTCACACAGCAAGCCTGAAGGGATAAATCGCTGAGGATACTGTGGAAGATCAAGATGAAGTGAGTAGAAGTTACAAGTGCAGAAGGATGTGAGTTGGTTTATTGGTCAACTGCATCAGGACATCAAACCTACGACTATCAGGATTAAAGTTGCTTTGTCCATTTTTCAAACTTTCAGTATAGGGAAAGGAAGAGAGGATGCCTGCAAGGACTTTGGAGAAGCTAATATGCCTTGAATTTGAGGGCAAATTCTCAAAAGTAAACTTTTAGAAATAATTATATCCCATTCCCTCAGGAAATCATCAATCCTGTCTTCTAACTGCAGCTAAAGGGGATGAATCAGAATTTACATCTGGTATTGTGGGTTCTTCCCAATGCTCTCGCTTCCTGCCCAAAATTGGTCCTGACTCGTAGGATGGGCTGAAATGAGATTGTTAGCTCTCTCCTTTTCCATGCTAGAAAGGATTCATTTAGATCTGATCATTCTTTCTTCGCCCTATCAAGTTATCGTCGAAGAGGTGCATCCCTCATTTCCCTCAGCCCAAAATAAGCTAAGACAAAGAGCTACTTATCTTGGAACTCACTGATCTATGGAGAGACTAAACAGCTCAAAATGGAAAGCAATACTACTGTTTGCAATAGCTTCAGCAAGAAAGTCTACCAGCATGCCACATTATTATTTTTTTTTTTAAGATTTATTTGATTTATTTATCTTTGTAGATATTTTGTTTTTCTGAAGCCCCTTTTTGGCTATATGCTGTTAAAACTTTGGCTATATATACAACTAGGGCAGCCTCATGTTCCTTAGAATAAATAACTTTTCTCAAAAGGCTTGAATAAAGCAGATTCCATCTTCTTTGTCCCAAGAATCAGAGAGAAGCAACACCTTCTACAGCAGTGGTCAGCAACCTTTCAGAAGTGGTGTGTCGAGCCTTCATTTGTTCACTCTACTTTAAGGTTTCGTGTGCCAGTAATACATTTTAACATTTTTAGAAGGTCTCTTTCTATAAGTATATAATATATAACTAAACTATTGTTGTATGTAAAGTAAATAAGGTTTTTAAAATGTTGAAGAAGCTTCATTTAAAATTAAACTAACATGCAGAGCCCCCTGGACTGGTGGCCAGGACTCGAAGCATGAGTGCCACTGAAAATCAGCTCACGTGCCACCTTCGGCACACATGCCATAGGTTGCCTACCCCTGTTCTACAGGAATACAGGATTTTTTTCCTGTCTGAAAATTCTGAAAATCCTGGTAACCATTTGAGAGACTAGATGAACTGAGAATGGAGCATTTATACTCATTAATGGTTTTACTGCACAAGAATAGCAGTCCCCCTTACTGGACCACTAAGAATAATTTGGAAGGCCAGTTATTGGTTTCTTTTGTTTTTCCCCCATTAGGTCTAGCTGAGCTTTTTCCTGGCATGTAGAATTCCCCCAAGGGTAAGGAGAGAAAGAAGCAATTAAATACAAAATGCTAACAAGCTGTCTGAGATGACGATGTTTCTAAAGATTCTCTGGGTATTTGTACACCTAAAACAAATAATTTTAGGTCAAAGAAAAATAAAAGTTATAGCAAACCTAGAAAAAGTGGCACATTAGGATATTAATATAAACTGTCATTCCTATGTTTTCCCCAAACCTCATGTGCTCTAAGCAATCAATCAACAGCCTCTGTGATCAGTCTCTGAGTCCTGATGGAGTAGGAAGATGTCATCCAGAGAGGAAAACATGTGGAAAATCTGTTGGCCATCTGTGTCATTACCGATATCAACATTTAGGTAAATATGCAAGAACCACCTAAAATTTGTATACTGCATAACAAATAATGGAGAAAGCTTTTCCAGAATAAGTGTCCCAGCTTTTAGCTCTATCTTTTGTCTGGATATTGTAACGTGTGATTCAAAGCTCTCCAGCAGTCTGTAGACAACAACAAATTTCCAAAGAATTATTTGATAAACTAATGAAAGCTTTCAGCTTTAATTATTCTCATGAGGATCTGAAAACAGACATATTTAGAAGGTACTACTTTCCCATGTAACCCATTATACAACTAATTTTAGCCAGCAAAACTAATGTTTATTTTCTCCTGAGATGCCCAATAGAGTTTCATTAAACCTATGCCGATGTTATCTGTAGTTTATAACTCAAATTAGGGACAACAATTGATCTGAAAAAAAAAATAAGGCCTTTATATATCTGTAAAAATTTCATCGATACTGCTGGAAACATATTCCAGTAACGAATGGTAAAGAAACATTCTGTAGTTTCTGACTCAAACTGTGCTCATATGCTACCACAATGGAGCACAGAGACTGCAGTGAATGGCACTCTAGATATAACTAAAATAGATTGTTAGTTTTAGAAGACTGCAAATATAATTGGATTAAACAAAAGTGTTATCCAAAATGCAACACGGGGAAACAAGCTGTTTTACAGGAAAGGTTTGCTACAGGCTGCAAGTGTCTGTGTTATGTTAAACCTTACTGTAATGTCATTTAGCATTTAAAAAAAATCAAACAATGTTCTACGTAACCTCAAATTTCAAGCTACTAAGTCTCAGTAATAGTTTAAGGAGAGTTCAAAAGAAAAAACAGAAAAGTCAATGTCCAAAGGTATCAGAATAGCAGATCAAAGTGTGAAAAGGGATTAATTGCATCTTCAGCAAATGAAGTTAAAATTCTAGTGTATTAGAGAAGGTCTTTTTTGAAATGGTAATAGGCTATACCTGAGCTGAAAAGACAATTAAGTTAATGTGTTAATTTTTTATGGTATCTGGCAGTAATATTTTTATCCTGTTAATTATACAGCAGACAGCAAATGTATATAATATGATAGCTCCATGCTGAGATGACATGCTTGCTGCCTAGTTAAGTGGCTGCATTTATCCTATAATTAGCTTGCAGGAATGTGATTTGCATTGCATACCTAACAGCATATATAATGTCAACTATGCCACAAAAGCCTAAAATGGAAACTGACACTCTCTTAGCTTTGACCTCTGTATATAACAAGGTGATGCCTTTTGTGACCTGCTCTTTGTATTCGACCACTCAGAAAAAAAATACACTAACATAATGCTGAAGATACGATAAATTTAAAATGCAAGGAAATTTAGAATTATGGTTGAAAATAAAGACGAGTGCTTCAGCCTTCACTCACTCCTGTACAGGGAATAAAAATGTATATTAACAGACATGGTCTGCTCTTATTTTTTGGCCTTAACTTTGAATACCCTTACTTTTGTGGGTGATGGGTAGATTCCTACTTTTTTTTTTTTGTGGCTACATTTATTTTGTATTGAAGTTCTGTAACCTTTAAAAATATTTATAAATTTAATAATTTTTTCATTACATATTGACTAAATTGCTCAGAACTCTCAAGTAGCCATTATTAATTATTACTACTACTAATTACTTGTATTGGAGTAAAACCTAAGAGCCCCAGTCATGGCCCAGGACCACACTGTGCTAGGCTCTGTACAAACAGAGCAAAAAGATGGCCACTCTGTGATCTGCCAGATAAATACCAAGAGTGAAATCCTGGCCCCACTGAAGTCAATGGGCTTTTAGTCCATTGGGGGGCAGAATTTCACTCTGTATCAGTAAGGGGCAGATTCTGCCACCTTAGAGTGTGTAGCATCTTACTCCTACGTACCCCACTGATTTCAAATGACTACCCATGATGCAAGATGCTACTCAAATCGACTAAGTTAGGCAGAATCTGGCACTAAGGTTTTCTTCGTCATATTTATTTGCTTGTATGTTAGACCCCCATCTCCTACCTGTCAACCATTGTCTCTCTCTTGCATCCCAAGCCCTCCTGTCAGGGCAGGGATTGTCTCTTAGTTTTGTTTACAAAGCATCCAACATAATGGGACTGTAGTCGGGACTAGGGCCTTTGAATAATAGTGTAATACTGAAGGTTTACTGCTAGTAGAGACACATGTATAACACTGACCAGTGAAATAATGAACCAAAAAAATATCTGGAATGGCCCATGTCTCTCACTCATGTGCACACCTTTTTTCCAGCTGGCTACACATGCCCCCTGATATTTCTACACTGCAAGTGAAGGTTTGATTGTAGCACTGATAGGCCTACCTCAGATAGCTTTAATCCAACTTGCATGGAGTTGGCAATACTGTTTAACAGAGAGACCAAGGAAGGGGACAGGGGTTATTACACTGAGGAGAGGGGGAGGGGAAAAGATGAGGGTAAGATTTGCCTCCTAGCGTTCACAAGTGAGACAATAATTAGATATTAAAATCTATCCTTGCTCTTTCTGAGGTCTCCAGTGTCTTAGCTTAAGCCTTGTAATACAGTAACAGTACCAAATAAATGCTTGAAATATAAAAAGAAAATGATTGGGGCCAAGATATTTTAGTGATTGTGGGTATTTTTATTTTTGGGTGCTCAAGCTGACATGCCTACAAAGGGCGCAGATTTTTATTTTTTTGAACTATTGGCCTTAGATTTAATAACTCACATTTAGCACATTGGAAAGAACAATAATGTATGTAGCTTTAACACAATTCTTTTTCAGTCTAAATTTTTTGAGAAAAATGTGTGCTTGTGCAAACATGTATACATATAAAATCCACCATAAAAAAATCATGATTAGTTACATGAACTAGTGACAACACAGTTACAGTATACATGTCTTAACACACAATTGTCACAGCTAGGGCTGGTTGGAATTTTCCATTGAAACCTTAAAAGAAAGAAGAAATTTGCATTTTCAACTAAACAAAGTAAAAAATGTTTGCTTTCCACAGAATCTTTTAACTTTTCATTGAAAAAAATCAAAACGTCAAGAAAATATTTTTGGTTTTCAGATTAAAATAGTTTTGGTTTCAATTTTTCAACAAAAAGCTGCAATTTTATGAGGAAAATTTGGATAAATTTTGTTAGTTTCTTTTCACCAAAATTTTCTGTGGGGAAACCCCATCCCCTCCATTTTCCAGCCAACTTTACTTTACAACACCTAAATGCATGCAGACACTCATCACTTCCACTACAAACTCCCCACCAAAATCCCACCCCCCGCACACACCCTTAATGTCTACGCTCAATGACATTAAAACATTTTATTTCAAGATAAAACATTTTAAAAAAATAAATTTTATTACTACCTAAAATGTGATTAAGATCAGTGTTATGTTTGTGCAGTTAAGTGTGATTTTAAAGAATTGGACATCTGCCTTTTGGGTAGGTGTATATTACAAGTGAAAGAGGCTTTATATTGTCCGGTCTTGCAGCTTTGGCAAGTTGTAAAACTGCATATCTGTAGTGCATGTGGTATTTGGAAACGTACAAGCAGCAAGTCACTTACTTTTGTACTTTTCATTATCTGTGGAGAGGAGGAATATGGACAGCAAAAAATGGCAGCGTATTGTTTTGAAAATAAACATCTAGATAATTCAATAAAATAAAAAATAAAAATGTATCTAGATACCTTTTGTGCATGTTAAGAATGGAGATTAAAATGAGGATACTTATATCATGCCTTAGTTGATAATGTTAGTAATACTTTAGCACTGGAATACCAGCCTAATACATACATACATGCTTAACATGTGTTCACAGGCATGCACATGTTAAGCATGCATGTATTGTGTATGTTTAAAAGCATGTGTCCATGTTTACAGACACACACACAATCATCAAACTTCAAATTCCACATTTTGATGGTTTTTAAAGCTAGCAAGTTAAATGTCATTGGAAAGAACAGGTTTAATTAATGTAAATTTTTCTCCTGACACCTTTTCTTGCCTTCCTGCAGCTCCTCTAAAGAAGAATGAAGACACTACTGTGAATATTCCTACCGATGCTGCACCAACTGAGCCAGGAAAACACGTGGAATCATTTCCTACACTTTTATCTTTTTGCTGACGAGTAACTACATAGCAACTGACACCCCTGAATAGTGCTTCAAGATCCAGAATATCAATAATATACATGATGGTTACAATTCCCAATGTGTTCAACAGGACCAGACATTGAACTGCAGTCTAAGTTCAGCGTGAGTCATTTAGTAGACTGTGAAGTTTGATTCAAATGCAAATCACAAACACAAAATTTAAAGGTCTTTTCTACCCTTTTAATACTTGGTACTGTTACATTGAAGCTCTTCCCTGTTTTTCTTCCTTCATTCTCTCTCTTTTTTTTTTTTTTTTTAAAGATTTCAGCCTTCTCCTTTAAATGTTTCTTTTAAGTTATCCCAAGAAAGATAGACAATTTTTCCAAAATCCTAAAGGATTGTTTATCTAGGACTTAATCAGCTGGATGGTGCACAAGTTGTTTAAGCAACAGTTACTTCTTGTCCTGATTCTGTAGCTCATTTTGTAACATGTTCAAACACAAGTCTGATTAATCTCAGTGGGTACAGGAGAGTGTAGCATGCTTCCCAGCCTACGGCCATCTGTGCCAAGTGGTGGGAAGATCCATCTCCAAAGAACGCAGGTAGTAACATACCATTGCAACAGTCCTTTTTTCCCACTAGAAGGTGGTCAGCTTTTAGTGCTGTATTCAGTTCAATAGTTGGTGGACTCAACCACTCACACCCAGCTATCCACTCACCTCATTTTCCATGCTACTTTATATGCTATTCCCACCAAGTAGGGGTTGGGGACAGCTCACACCACTGCTCCTAACTCCAGGTGGCTTTTCACCACTCAGGTTTTCAGGCTTTGCTGGCAAAACTCAGAGAATGAATCAAGCCTATGAAAGGATTTGTTCCCAAACGTCTTTTAAGAACCCAAGTGTCTCAGCTACTGCTTACTGCTCTCCCACTGTTTAATCACTTTTAACAATACGTCCAGCCATCACTCTATCTGGATCTCTGTTTACACAATGTGTTTACCTTGAAAACCATCGGATCCTGAGACTGCAAAAATATAGATCACCTGAAACTTTTAAGAGCCCTAGTTATACACTGGCTTTATGTTGGACTGGTCACAGAAAAGTCATCCTGTGACCATTGTGGCTGAGTTAAACCAAGCACATAGGCAGTGCTATATTTATCATGGTCTGTGGCCGCAAACAGCCCGGCTCATCCCTATGATGAGTTTGCTATGGTCTCCATAAATCAGTTAGACTATCTCTCTAAGCCTTTACACTGAGAGAGCTGTACCTGTGGGCTGTTTCCCAAAGGCTGAGTTTAATTGAGAAGGACCACTGTCTTTTGCACTCCCCACCACTTGCCACTGGCTGCTCTGATACTTGGCCATTATGGTGGCTAATAACAAGCAACATGACTGTGGGGCCAGGAGGAGCGCTAGACACCATCTTAAACTTGCCTGGTTCCACTCAACTGCTCAAGAAACTCTCTGACTTAAGAGCTATTGCCAGGTGCCACTTTGTCTCTGATCTCCTTTCTGTGCAAGATGAAGAAATAAAGCTTTCAGAACAGATCCTCATCACCACTATCGAAATGACTCAAAGATCTGACCAAACTGATAGGTCCTATGCTGTGACACAGCCCAACTCTTACCACCAAGTGACTCCAGAGGCATGCCGTTGCCAAAAGAAACCATGTCCCCCTGCCTAAAATTTAGTGGCAAATGTGTGAATTGCTGTGGCAAGGATAGGAAGGGTTGCAGCTGCAAGACCAGTCAATTAGTATAAAATGGCACTCAGTGACAATGCTGTCACCTGGGAATCTAGGAGCAGCACTCAATTCCATATCACTTGCAGAAGTGTGAACTAAATTGGGAAGCAGCAAAGAGTCCTGTGGCACCTTATAGACTGACAGACATTTTGGAGCATGCGCTTTCGTGGGTGAATACCCACTTCCTCAGATGCTTGTAGTGGAAATTTCCAGGGGCAGGTATATATATGCAGGCAAGCTAGAGATAATGAGGTAGTTCAATCAGGGAGGATGAGGCCCTGTTCTAGCAGTTGAGGTGTGAAAACTAAGGGAGGAGAAACTGGTTTTGTAATTGGCAAGCCATTCACAGTCTTTGTTTAATCCTGAGCTGATGGTGTCAAATTTGCAGATGAACTGAAGCTCAGCAGTTTCTCTTTGAAGTCTGGTCCTGACGTTTTTTTGCTGCAGGATGGCCACCTTAAGGTCTGCTATAGTGTGGCCAGGGAGGTTGAAGTGTTCTCCTACAGGTTTTTGTATATTGCCATTCCCAGAGATGCCGCCCTGGCGGAGGGAGCCCATCAACGCCACAGCCGCCTCGCTCGCGCTGACAGCCAGACAGATTGGGAACACATCACCAATAGAGCGTGCACTCACAGCCATAGCCTATTTCTCTTGATATCTTCCTGCCATCTACCAGCATTATTTCAGTCTAAGAACAAACCAGTTGCCTCCATTCATGACACTGGGAAAACACAGTATCTGGGGGTCAGTGAGGAGGAAATGTAGATCAGAGTGTCATCCTGGTTAGCTAGTTTTGCTTAATATTAATATTTAACTAGAAATCAGTCTCATTTGTTATTGTGGAAAATGTCAAAATGTGGCTTGTGCAGTATGATACTGCCCCCAAGGAAGTCTCAGAAATAAATGCCACATTAAGCCTAACACATTTCACATGCAGATTTCTCTCTCTCTCTCTCTCTCTCTCTCTCTCTCTCTCACACACACACACACACACACAAAGTGAAAATAAGAGGTTACAGTAACTGAGATTCAAGTTTGTGCAGCACCTGAAAAAAAGTTGATTTTTTTTCAAGACAACCCCAAGGGGGAAGCTTGTGGGAAATCATCTAAATGGTGTGAAAAAAACCAGAGCTTTAAGATCTACTAGTTTAAACAAACTTTGTTGTTATGTATTTAGCAGAAGCTAATGAAGTGCCCCACTTACTCTGAATAGCTAAAGGGTTATAACAACTAATACCAACATAGCCTTAGGTCAAGAAGCATGAGCTCAGCAACTGCCATTTAGTATTCAAGAGCTATTGCAAATCAAGCCAGGAAATCCATTGAAGCTGAAGAAATAGAACCACCTTCAGTTCTGCTTTGAATTCTATAGTGTTTACAGAAGAAACAGAAGACAGTAGGAGCTATGATTTATCACAGCAAACAGTGAAGCAATATATGCAGTCAAAGCTGGGATATGTAAACAATGCCCCAGCTTTTTTTTTTTAATCGCTATCAAATATTTCCAACAATTCTTTTAATAATCATTTAGCTTTTTTCCCCCTCCCCCCACTCATTAGATGAGCTGATGTTATCCAGAAGGCAATGAACCTGCTACACATGCACACTGTGGAAAATACAAAGAGTACAGAAATACCATGTGATATAAAGATGGTTATTTCAAGTGAATATGCTGTTCTAAATTCATTCTAAATGAAGTTACTGGACAGCAATGAAATAACAGAATGAAAACCCATTTTTGTTTTGAAGGCCAAATCCTGCTTGCCTTCCTCACATGAAGAATGCCATTGGCTTGGATTTGGCCCAAAGACAGAAAGAAAAAAAAAGTCAGCGTCTGCCTCTATTTTCCTTCCTTCCATTTAATCATGTTTCATTCTACAGCACCAGACCACCGCTCGGCACACTTGTACAACGCCTTTCCAGATGGTCATTGATATTTTGTATATGGAGACCAATGCTTCTGTTTGATTTCTGGAATGTAGTGCTCCATTGAGAGCTCTCCTAACAGAGACAACATAAAAATATTGACTATCTAATTAAAATATTCTGACTATGTAAATATTTAAACCAAATTGTAACACAAAGGGCTGCTTTTAAACACTACACGGTAGAAGTGTCTCAAACTGCCGGCTGTTCACACTGTATCCAGCTGAATTTCTAAGATTACAGCAAATGCTTGATAACAGGAAAATTCATTGCAGTTAAATGTAATTGGGTTCTCCTAAGAGATGTCATTACCCACCTAGTAGTTATTAGTTTGCCAAAAAGAACAAGGACATTGCCTGAGAAAATGGAGAAGGCAGGTCTCTTTCCTTATTGCGGGGGTTAGGGTCAGCCAGACAAGAATTATTATAGATATGGGGGAAATGTCTTCATTCCGTCACTGGAAGAAATACAGGAGTCAAGATCCCTTGCCCTTGTTCCGAAAACCAGAGATGCAGGCAGCCAGCATAAAATAGCTTTGCACCTCTGTGGAAAGGATGCCGAGTTCAAAGACAGAGACCAAAAGTCATTCTGCATTAGGGAAGTTCAAGAGTTCAGTGGACAGCTCAGATTGTGACTGGCTGAAGCTTACTGAAGGCTCTCATGGCTGTGTTATGTTATGTTCAAATAGAAATGTTAGATACAAACTATCCAGGCCTTAAGAAGAACACCAAAGTAAGCTGCTCTAACTTAGGGCATGTCTACACTTACCTCCAGAGCGATGGATCCAGCAGGGGTCGATTTATCACATCAAGTGAAGATGCAATAAATCGACCCAGGCGCGTTCTCCCGTTCACTCCGGTACTCCACCGGAGTGAGAGGCACAGGCGGAGTCGACGGGGAAGTGTTAACAGTTGATGTACCGCGGTAAGTAGATCTAAGTACGTCAACTTCAGCTATGTTATTCACATAGCAGAAGTTGCGTAACTTAGTTCGACACCCCCCCGTGTAGACCAGGCATTACACAGAGAACTGGCCTGCTGACTTAAGACACCTTTACATACACCTGCATGCACACACACCCTTTAGTTACATGGAGTGCAACTCGACTGCAGCTCTAGATCTGGGACAAAAGGGAGGTGAGGTATCATTCTAAATGAAATGATACAGAAGCTGCAAGTGCATTCATTTATGATGAAGCCTGATGCAAACAGTCCTTGCCGCATGGAAAAGCTGAAATTTCTCTATCAGTCAAGGGAAGTCTCAAACCATATTACACAGGAACAAGGTGATCCCAAAACAACATATGCTATTGACATCTTAGGCCTATGCATCTGAGTCAGAATTCATATCAGGGATAGAATTACGGCGAAGACAACACCAGGAACCTCTGCTGGGTGGTTTCACAAGCATCCCATGCTTTGAAGCATTCTCTTGTCTCCCAATTGGCAAGTTTGGAGAGAAAGATCAGCTTTGCCCCCATTCTGGAGTAAAACTGGTTTAATAATTTAACCATTCTGTAAGGACTACTCATCCTTCAACCCAATTCAAACAAGCTGCACTACAAAGTTCATCCCAACATCTAAAACCAAAGCAGACAAACAGTTTTGATTGCATGATAATGCAGTATTTCAAAATACAATAGTTAGTATAGCAATGTGTACAGTGCAAGCACAACCACAGCAAACATGCATTGTTAGCCTACAACACTACTCCAGCACACATGGGGAAGTGAGAAAGCCTCCTAGTAGCTGACAGATGGGGCAAAATAGCCCAAATGTTTACAGCTCCCTTCACTTAAGGGAATTACTTCTCAGCCAGCCAACTAATCAGGGTCAATAGGGGCAACCAAGTTCCCCAATTCAAAATATTGGCTAATCAACTAGAATTTCCTGCTGTCTCTCCCCGCTCACCCCTAGGAACTCTGGTCAGATGCTCTGGGAAGGAAGGTGAACAACATTTTCAAAGCCAGCCTGAAAACTACAGGGATATTTGATACTTATTTTTTTCATACCATGTTTTTGTGTATGTATGTGGAATAGCCATAGAACTACCCATTTTGCAGGCACAAATGCAGCACAAATCTCAAGATTTTGCATTCATAAAACTGTACGCATTGTTTTAAAGGCACATTATAGGACACCTTGAAAGATATTTGCAAGTTTAATTTACTGTCTGCAAGACACATCATAACATGCAGGCAGCATACATTACTAGCAGAACACAGAAAATATGAGGCAGTACAGAAGACTGACTCTGGGTTGACTATGTGTTTAGGAAATGGAAAAATGCCTAATGCACCATTTTTAGACTTCACCAGTTGGAGAGGCAGCACATAAAACACTAGAAATGTCTTTGATCTTGGCAAAATTAGGAGATAGGATTGTATTTGGGTCAACCACCCATTCCTCATGCACCCTGTAGGAAAAAACAACAAGAAGAAGAAAAGAGAACAGCACAACAAAGGCTAGCATTGCTCGTTTGAATAGAGACAATACATGCAAGCATGTCTAAAATAAAGATATTGTGATTAGTTTATACATTCCTTTTTTTAAAAAACTGCATTAATTTTGATTTATATTTAAATAAAAATGATTAAATTTTATCTTCTAAGATGGAAATGTTGTGATAAATACTGGCTTATGGCCAAACTAATCTCTAAAGCCTACAGCTTACAGCCCCTGTTGTCTTGTATGGATATTTGAATGGCAATGGGTTTTATCAGTATTTCTAAAGGCACTCATTTAATTATGTGGTTGTAAGAATTTTCAAAACCCTGAAGAATTAACGCTACCAATACATATTCATATTTCTTAAGTTAATTCAACCTGAACATCTGAAAATATTATTTTTTAAAAAACGCTCATTTATTTTTATTTCTGTAAACACTCAAAGCTCTATTTTGGTTTTATTTATGCTCTCTTTATTTTTATATAATTAAAAAAGTGATGTAGCAGATTGTCTTTACTTAGATTACATAATATTGGCAACTGATCCACTTACAATATGTTGTGCTACTTGAAAAACTGGGCAGGGTTGGGAATGAAGCAGGGCGTGCATGACAAGGAGCAAGGCCTGCTTGCTCTACTCATTTTGAGTAGTCTTATGGGGGCTTGATTCTGGGCTCCGCAGTGTGACTACATTGACTTCAGTGCAGTTACTCCTGATTTATAATACTATAAAATCAGAATCAAGCCAATTAATTTCAGTGAGTCTATGCACACATTTACTTACAGGATTTAGGGTTGGATCTTCAAAAGCGCCTAATGACTTAGGAGCACAAGTGCCATCAACTTTCAAAAGGACTTGGGCTACTAAATCAAGCAGGCACTTTTGCAAATCATGCCCTTAATCCTCATGCTAAGGGTAAAACCCAATGCAACCTTAATTATGGAGTCACTAGGCCAGCCCCAAAATGTATGCATACTTTGCAAACCAAAGGTGACCACAAGTCTTAGGTTTTTCAGTGGGCTGGCATGTTTAAAGACAATGCCCACCTGCTGTAGAAAAACCAACACCATTCCAGTACCGTGGCTGAAAGTTCAGATACAATTAATGTATGAGTTTGTTCTACTATACCAAGTCAAATTCTACCTTTGCTACATGTGCTTCCCATTGCCTTCAGGATCTGTGAACAGCAAGCTGTGGTAGGGATAATCAATCCTAAACCATTTCTTCAGCACTACTCCAAAATTAGCTATATTTCCAGCACAGCAATCAAAACGACCACTTGATTCCTACCCTCAGAATCTTAAAAGCAAAATCCAAATCAAGAAATAAAGGAAGAAGATGGAATATTTTCCGTTATTATTAACCTGGACCACTCCAATGAGGGAGGTAAATGGGAGCTCTGTGCTTATACCCCAGGGCAAAAATTCGGAAGCCACAGATTGAAATTTCATCAGATTCAAGCTCATTTTATTGTTTTGAAGCTTCTACACAATTCAGCAACCTTCAGTTTAAACATGCATAACTAGGATCTTATTCTGAACATCCATGCTAGCTGATGTTTTTAAAGTGCTTATTTTTGGATGAACACATTATCTAAAATGTGAAAGCTAAAGGTAACTGAACAATGCAGAAAAGATATACTATTGCTTCTGTTGACAGCAGTTTGCCTAATTTGATAGGACACTCATATACCTTAATTAGGAATGTCTCTCTTTTACAGGAAATCATATGAAATTATTAATGTACTATTCAAATATAATGTTGCCACATTTTAGCTCTCATTTAAGATGAACAATTTAGAAGAATCTAGGGTTATTTCTAGAAAAGGAATTACCGGCTCTCTATTATCTAGTAGCCATAGTAAGGAACACGTAAAGCCCTGAGAATTACAAATTTTGCCCTATTCCTAGTTTCAAGCACATGCCAGATAATTGATTTTTAGGCTTCTTATAACCCATACTTCTATCAATTTAACATAAGTAATAACAAAATTAAGTTCCCTATGCTATCACTAAGGCTTCTTAAAGCACTTGCTTTGCCATAGAAGCCATGGCCTAGAGGACTGAAATCTCTAATGAAATGCTGGCTACATTTATTTATGCAGCTTTAGCAGTACCATAAGTTGAAAATTATTCTTTTTCATGGACTTTTAGAGAGTCTGATGGCTGTAATTGTTTTTCATGTTCCAGTGAGAAGATGGAGCCTGGTCTTACTATGTATTTGGTGAGGGGGAATCTGTCCTCATCTTACTTTAAAATTTCTATGTAGCAGCCAATGTAAAGCCTTTTCTATACTTTACTAAAAATACCAGAATCCACTATTAACAGAGCTATCAATAAGCAAAAACGTCTTGAGTGTAGTCTTCTTCAGAAAATCAATAATTAGTCCTATATTTGAAATGTATATATTTAAGAATAACCAGACAGTAAGCATTTTAAATTGCATTTCAGACACTAATGCAAGCAGCTAATCCTATTTACATTCATATTAGTCTTGGATATCTTTTTCCCTAAGATTTACACATTTGTATGCTTGCATGAGTTGAAGTGCTTTTTGCATGATATCAGTACTTTTGTAATTTAAATCTATAAAAGGCAATTTCTTTTAAATATACTTCTTAACAGTGGGTGAAAGAAGCACTAAACTTATTTGAGAGCTGTACACATCAGTAAACATGTGCACTGAACTCCAGGCAATGTGCTGTGTGAGAATTAATCTTTTACTGTATTAGCTAAACGGAAAGATTCTGAGGCTGAAAGTAACACTCTGAAAAGGTCCATTTTTCCCCCCTCTGCTATCTGGAAAATGTGTGGTTTTAGGATTATGATTTAGAAATGTAAAACTATTTTTTCTCCAAAAATAGTGGTTAATTTGATATCTTTAGTTATTTACATCTAGTCATTTTCAAATGTACAATAAATGTAGCCACATAAGTATTGCTGATGAATATTGCTGAAATCCAGTTCCTTGAATGTCCACATCCATTACTTCACACACATGCCCTTCATTCGAAAAGATTAAGGAAATTTATTGAGAAACAAAGCTTTGTCTCCCCCCCATAATATGGCTCCCACGGTGTGCAACATATGCACCCCCCCCGCCATTTGTATGCTCCTGTTCCTATGGTGTAAATCACCTCTTTCTTTTTAACCATCTTTCTTTTCTTTCTCCTCCACATCCTTCCTTTTGCTCCAGCTATTTCTTTCATTCATCTTCAAAACTCCACTCCCATTCCCTGAAGCCTCCCTGTCCTTGTGAGCCCTTGCACTCTACCATATATACTGGCTTCCTTCTTCTAAGCCCCCTTCCCTTGCCTGTCCTAGTATCTCTCCTATAAGCCTCTTTTTGTAAATGTTAGCAATAGCATTGGTAAATATCGATAACTATCACTGTTAGCAAGTGGGACAAAGTTGGGGAGAAGTTTAGAATTGGTGAATAGACTAGGGCAGTGGTTTTCAACCTGTGGTCTGCAGACCCCTGGGGGTCCACAGACTATGTCTTAGGGGTCCACAAAAGGCGACTATGAAATAAAGTTTCAGATCCCAGAACAGGCATTCCATTTTTCTGATCAATCAAAAGTATGTGAATACCCCCACCTACAGTTCAAAACCCAGAAGTACTGTCATTACCATAAAAGCCCACGGTTTAGCGCCCTTTCTCGCGCTGCACGAAATGCTGTGCTAAGCACGAGCAACATTTATATTTGAATCCTGTTCAGTCAGTTTTCAGCCTAAGACTTCTATGGTAGGAGTCCACAAACCACGGGTTGAATTTCCAAAGGGGTCTAACACCTCCATTTGAAATTTTTTAGGGGTCTGTAAATGAAAAAAGGTTGAAAACCACTGGACTAGGGGCCAGCCTTGCCAGTCTGACTGGGACACAGGGCTCCCTGGTTCAGCCACCACACATCTCTATCCCTGTTACCTAGCCCAATTCACCAGCACCAATACCCAGTCCAACTTCACTTCCATTACTTGTTCCTCCCATCTAAGATCCCCTAACCTCAGTTCCACATTAAAAATGAAACAGAGTCAATACAGTTAAACATATTTTTGAGGTTTGGTTTTTGAATTAACAAAGGCTTTTCATTAGCACTTTTACAGGAAACAGGCCCAGAGAAAATGTTAACACCTTGTGTGTAACATGAGACATAGGCAAAACACACAATGGCAAGGTTTCACTGGCCCTTGATTGGAATGACCTGCATAACTCACTCCTGGCTGCACCACTCCTGAGTGTGTGACCATCCCAATCTCAGGCTGATGAAGCCTTTACGTTACACCTCACCTGCATGTATTCTCTTATATATACACTTACATAGACAGAGGAGCACACATAGGGTGCACATTTATGTGCGCGTACACACAGATTAAAGAAAACTAGATACGAAAGAGAGCAGATGGCAACCATCTTGATTAAAGGCCATGTGACTATTCTAAAGATATGTGATTTCATATTTTGTCTCATAATACCCTTTAAAACAAGTAACACATCTAACTATAGAAGTGTTTATAGATAAGCTATCGACTGTCTGGGTACAGGCTGCAGAGAAGACTTCAGTTTAACAGCAGCAGCACCACATTATTTCATGCTCTCCCACACCCACTTTGGGGCTATTTGATCATGATTCTGGGGAGAAACTTACATGTTACAAAGAGCTATTGCAAGTTACCTTTGTGCAGATCCTTCACACAGTGCATTCAGAGTTTTAACATGACCTCCTTTCTAGCCTTTAGGAAATAACTCCAAAGAGAAAGTCTTTTATTTTAGGCCTCCTGGCATTTTAGACTTGGACACTGATGCAAACATTGCTTCTCAATTCCCTAGCCAACCAATGGGATCAGTCAGAATTGATCTCAGCTCTTTGAAATTAGCAGGTTTTGTACTATCTTCCTAGCTTGTTGATGAATATTTGGCAGGAGGGGAGTGGGACAGAGGGAAGAGAAAGAAGGGAGGAGTAAAGAGGGGTGAAACTGCAAGCAATGGAAGGAACATAAAGGGAATAACCTTGTTTTAGTATATTTCAAATAGTTATATGGATATGAAGTCAGTGGCAAACTAACACCCTCAACTTTCGTTAAAAGACTATAAATCTGAAATGAATGTATAAATAATATGCAACTGTCTAGACAGTATAGGTCACTTGCAAAGAGACTGGGTCAGGAAAAAATTGTCCATCAGTCAGACAACCATAACTGATTCTGATGCTAAATAATGGTTTAGATATTCAGTATTCTATATATGTGAAAGGCTTCATTGAGCACTGGATCTTCCCAGCCAGAGTAGCCTTTTACTTATACGTATCTTTATGCAGCCTTAGCAAAAAACACATGCTATTTAAACATTAAAATTAATGGCAAAAGAAAGAGCTTTTTAGCAAGGGACTGGAACCAGCCTGTGTAATTGGCCTCTGGTAAAGCAAAAATAACTATCATACTCTACCCTAGACAAACAAACAATCTAATCTTAAGATACTTATAGAATCTTCAACAAAGTGTAGGTGTTAGAACTTCAAATTGACAAACTTTTACTAGGCATTTGCCCATTATGAAATCACTTCATGGCTTTATTTAGGAACCGTGTGGTGTAAGAGATCTATTCTGCATTTATATTTCTGTATATGCTAATTCTTGGCTACCTTAAATCTGTCATTACCACAGCCACCACACGCTTTGAAAGTTCTAAAGCACATGCTCTGTGTGTTTTAGTTTTGCCACCATTCAATGCTTCAGAAAGAGAATGGATGGCCTTCAAAGTACTATTTCTGAACCCTTTATATACATAATGCTTTCAGGCTATATCCAGAGTTTGGGAAGAGATAGGGAACAATTTCCTTTTAAAATGTAGCTAGTACAAAAATCATTTGTAGGAAATCTGCCACATACAACAACATACCATGTTCCAGAGCTCAGAAGCTGGTAGTATATCTGAAAGATAGGGCTAATTGCTGGGTAAAAAACAAAAGTGCAAATCTAATAAGGCTACCAAAATATAAGGCTTGGATCCTGCAACTGATAGCATGCAAGCAGACTGTTGCACCCATATGGACTAAGTCTGATTTCAAGGGCTCCACACAAATGTATTACATGTTGCAGGATCAAAGTCTAAATATATGCCCAGACACTAGATAGATCTAGATCACAGACTAAGCTTTTTCAGACAGGGACCATTTTTGTTGTGTTTGTATAGCACATAATACAATGGAATCCAGGTCCATGGCTTGTGCTCCTACGTGATATGGTAATACAAATAAATAAAATAAACACATACCACCACCACCACTGCTGCTGCTTTAAATACACAGATCAAGTTAAGTGGCAGTTACGTAATGGCGATACTCCATTATCCCTTGTATGCAAAAAAAATCCACTCAGTACTGTTTACTTAATCTTCCTGGTGTTTATCAGGAGTGTGGATACACATGATTAAAATTCCCAGGTTCTCATTTCTGAGAGTTAGTCCCATATAATATTTACATTTTAAAAGTGTAAATGTTTTCATATCAAAATATCTAAGAAAATCAAGTATCTTGCATACATAGGAACTATATTATATGAACCATCTGTGCACCAAAGTGGGAATTTGTGGTTAGAGCTCAAGTAATATGGCACTTCGCCAAAGTACAGTTTGCATAGAAAACACCAACATATATGGCACACATTAAAACAAAACGTAAACAAAAAGCAGAAAGTTATGAGTGTAAAATGCAATACAAGGGCCTAATCTTGACAAATTACCGAGAAAGAATTTATTCCCATCACTGGTTGCATGCAAGCACTACTAATGATAGTAAGCATTATGCTCTGCAGTAAGCAATGACAAAATTAAGCCCTCTGTGGGAAAGTCTTATCACTCATACAAAGGCTGGTAAACTGGTCAGATGTAAATCATCTATGTAAAGATAGGAAGACAATCTCCCTAAGCCAACTGATGGAGCACCTGCACATCCATTCCATAGCAACTCCCTATAGCCTCTGAGCTACAGCCCTCCATTGGTAGATTTGTGGACTAACTGGGCATGCTCCCACACCACGCCATACTACAGTAGAATATTATTTTCACACTCCTTCTCTCCATGGTCTCTCTGCAATCTGTGTCCCCAGCTCAGAAAAACTGAAGTAGGTCTACTGTGTTTTAGGGCTTGCATGCTAAAGGAAAGTGTAGAAAAGGAGAGAGGCATAATTTTTTCCCCCTAAAGTTCATGAGTGAAGTCTTGGTCCCAGTTCAAGTCAATGGGAGTTTTGCCATTGACTTCAACAGGACCAGGATTTCAGTTTACATCTTTTACTGATGTTTTGTGGTTTTACTCTAAAAGCAAAAATTCATAGACATGAACATTGTACACAAGGCTTTCAAATGGAAGTACCATTTTTTTTAATGAAATAACTTTACAAAACTATGAGCAGCATGTATTGGTTTTTTCACCTGCATGGGCCTCTGCTAACTCTCAGCTGAGTCATTGGGTTCACCGGAGACTGGATCAGGCACGATACAGTTAAATTACAGTTTTACATTTTGGAAAGTTTTCTTGTAGGCGCTGGAATTGTTCTTGTAAGATATCTCATCAGTTTAGAATATTTTTGTTTCTCTAATGGCATATGGGCAGAAGTTTAGAGTTTGAATAGCTTTTCACACATGGAATTGTTCAAGAATAACTATTGTGGTTCAAATTCGCACCCTACCTTAATCTGAATTAATTTTCAAGTATAGACCATCCCTCAGGGTATTAAGGGCCTGATCATCCCTATATTTACACAAGTTTTACCACCCGTCTAACACCTATTTACATCAATGGAATTAATTCCAATTTACACTAACACAAGAGCAAGTCAACCCCAGGGTCTGCCTGATTTAGGATCTTCAATCTCTATTCTTCTGGGGGTTTCCTTTTCACTTTTAATTTTTTAAAATGAGCTCAGTTCTTTGTTTGAGTTTTAAATGGCTGTGCCAGTCCATGATAAAAACTAGATCCCAGTCTATGTTGCCAGTGTGGAGTTAAATGCATTGTATTTGTTTCTTTGTATTAAATTTTCATAAACCTCTCACTCCTGTTAATCCTGCTGCCTATTAATTTCATAGTGTCCCCTGGTACTTATGTTATATGAAGGAGTAAATAACACTTCTTTATTCACTTTCTCTACCCTATTCAGGATTTTATAGACCTCCATCATATCCCCCCTTAATCATCTTTTTTCTAACCTGATCAGTCCCAGTCTTTTTAATCTCTCCTCCTATGGAAGCTGTTCCATTCCTCCCATCCATCCAGTTCTAATATACCTTTTTTGAGATGGAGCTCCAAGAAATTGCATGCAGTATTCAAGGTGTGGGTATACCAGGGATTTACATAGTCGCATTATGATATTTTCTGTTTTATGATTTATCCCTTTCCTAATGATTAATAATGTTGTTAGCTTTTTTGACTGCCACTGCACCTTCAGCAGATATTTTCAGGGAACTATGCACAGGGACTCCAAGATCTCTTTCTTGAGTGGTAATAGCTAATTTAGTACATAGAGTTGGGATTATGTTTTCCAGTGTGCATGACTTTGCATTTGTCAACAATGGATTTCATCTGCTATTGTGTTGCCCGCTGTGAAATCCCTTTGTAACTCTTTGCAGTCTGTTTCAGAGTTAACTATCTTGAGTAGTTTTGTGTTTTCTGCGAACTTCGCCACTCGACTGTTCACCGTTTTTTTCCAGATAATTTATGAATATATTGAACATCACTGGTCTCAGTACAGACCCCACTATTTACCTCTCTCCACTGTGAAAACTGACCATTTATTCCTACCCTCTCTTTCCAACTTTTTAACCAGTTACTGACCTATGAGAGGACCTTCCCCTCTTATCCCACAGCTTCCTAGTTTGCTTAAGAGCCTTCAGTGAGGGATCCTGTAAAAGAAGTTCAAGTACACTACATCTGAAACTCCAAGTCCAGAGCCAGCTCCTTGGGGGAGAATTGTATGTCCCCTACTCTGTTTTACCCGGATTCTGCCATATATTTCATGTTATAGCAGCCTTGGATGGTGACCCAGCATATGTTGTTCATTTTAAAGAATACTTTCACTGCAGATTTGACAAAAACACAAAAGAAGGTACAACATGAGATTTCTAAAGATAGCTACAGCACTCGACCCATGGTTTAAAAATATGAAGTGCCTTCCAAAATCTGAGAGGGACAATGTGTGGAGCATACTTTCAGAAGTCTGAAAAGCATAACACTCCAATGTGGAAATTACAGAGCCCGAACCACCAAAAAAGAAAACCAACCTTCTGCTGGTGGCATCTGACTCAGATGATGAAAAACGACATGTATTGGTCCACACTGCTTTGGATCATTATCAAGCAGAATCCATCATCAGCATGGATGCATGTTCTCTGGTATGGTGGTGGAAGCAACAGGAGACACATCAATCTTTAGCGCATCTGGCACGTAAAGATCTTGCCACACCGACTACAACAATACCGTGCAAATGCCTGTTCTCACTTTCAAGTGACATCGTAAACAAGCAAGCAGCATTATTTCCTACAAATGTAAACAAATTGTTAGTCTGAGAGATTGGCTGAACAAGAAGCAGGACTGAGTGGACTTGCAGGCTCTAAATTTTACATTGTTTTTATTTTTGAATGCAGTTTTTTTGGTACATAATTCTACATTTGTAAGTTCAACTTTCATGATAAAGAGATTGCACTACAGTATTTGTATTAGGTGAATTGAAAAATACAATTTCTTTTGGGTTTTTTTATAGTGCAAATACTTGTAATCAAAATAAATATAAAGGGAGCATTGCATACTTTGCATTCTGTGTTGCAATTGAAATCAATATATTTGAAAATATTTAAATATTTTTGATGTTTTCTACAAATGGTATTATATTATTGTTTTATCATGATTAATTTTATCATCACTTGACAGCCTTACATATATATTTTTATCACCACCTGGAAATGAGGTGTAGAAGCCAACTGCAAAATGGTCATTTTAAGACTACCAAATGAGAAAGGCATGCTGGGAAAAATGCTATGAAAGTCCAACTCTGCACCGGGGAGAGTTAGTAAGGTTCAGGGAATCACCAAGGAAGGAGTTATTTCTGTGTTGTTTCTTGCATCATAGATTAATATATTTTATACAAACTATATAAAGGTGAGTATTTAAAAATCTTAATTAAAAAAGTATGGAAAGACCTGGTGAGGTAAATTAATATAAAATTCCAACATTCTTACAATCTTAGAATTTAAGAAAGCATTTTCAAAAGCTTTAAGTATTGGACTAACTGGGCCCCCACTGAATGAGCAATGCCAAGCACCTGATATTCATCTTCTCCCACTGACCACTTTCATAATCCTGACCACTTACAAACTCTTTCAATTTATAATTGAGGGTAACATTTTCAAAGTTACCCTAGATGTGCCTTAGTGACTTAAGATCATGACACTTTAAAATTGACTTAAGCACTTAAGAAACCTAAATTCCATTGGAAGTCAGATATTTTTGAAAAATTTAGCCCTAGCATTGTATGTACTGAAACAGCTCATTAGCTTGTTCTGTGGGTGTGATGGAATACACCCATGTTCGCACCCTGCACACTATTTTATTAATTGTTGTACAAGATATGCCTTGTGAGGTATAATTTATTAAGGTTGCAAAGTCAAGCAATCACGAGTTAGGAAATCCAAAAATTAAGGTTGCTTGGGCAACCTTAATCTCCCTTGTTTATATGCATTATGATACAGTCTTCAATTAATATTTTTTCACCCCACAGGACCTCTGCCTCATTCAGTGCACAGGGCGAACCTTGTCTGGAATCAAAGTTGTGTAGTGAAGAAGACTTGTCTGTAAGATCCCTGCTTCATTCATTGAAGATGTAGTGAATCTTCCACTTACTGATATCCAGGCTGGGGGTGGCATCCAATGTGAAAGGTGCCTACTGGTGGAATCTCTCAGGCAGCAGGTGGGAGAGCTACAGGAGGAGGTGGCTAGGCTGAAGAACATCCATATCCATGAGCAATTCCTGGACAGTATCCATGTGGAGACAGCTGACGTAGCTGTCCCAGTTCACAGGACTACTGACACACCAGTGGAGGAGGAGATGCCTCAGGGTGTATCTGACACACCAGTGGAGGAGGAGGCTCAGGGTGGACACAGCCAGCTGGTTACTTCTAGCAGCAGGCAGTGCTCCACCGCTGCTGCGAACCCTCCTGCTGTGGTAAAAGATAACCGTCATGCTCTTCTTGATACAGGAGAGAAGGAATCACCCCCAACAGTTAAGGAGGTGAAGCCTCGTATCCCTAAGGCTGGGAGATCTGCTGCCACCACTGATAAGAAACATAGGGTAGTGGTGGTTGGAGACTCTCTGCTGAGGGGGACAGAGACACCCATCTGTCGCCCTGACCGTTCATCCCGGGAGGTATGCTGCCTGCCAGGGCCCCTATCCGAGATGTTACAGAGGCATTGTCGAGGATTATCTGGCCTTCTGACTACTACCCCATGCTACTCATCCATGTGGGCACAAATAATACTGCGAGGTGTGACACTGAGCAGATCAAGAGTGACTACAGGGCTCTGGGAGTACGGGTTAAGGAGTTTGGAGCGCAGGTGGTATTCTCTTTGATTCTTCCTGTTGAAGGTAGGGGTCTGGGCAGAGACAGATGCATCGTGGAGGTGAATGCCTGGCTGCGAAGATGGTGTCGCCAGGAGGGCTTTGGCTTCCTCGACCACGGGATGCTATTCGAGGAAGGACTGCTAGGAACAGATGGCGTTCACCTTTCGAAGAGGGGAAAGGCCTTATTTGCGCACAGACTGGCTAACCTAGTAAGGAGGGCTTTAAACTAGGTTCGACAGGGACAGGTGAGCAAAGCCCACAGGTAAGTGGGGAACAAGACCTGGGAGATGGGTTGGAAACAGGAGGGAGCACGGGCTATAATGGCAGAGAGGAAGGAGGGTCAGGGCAAAGCTGGGAGGCAAGATCAAACCAGTATCTTAGATGCCTATATACAAATGCAAGAAGTATGGGTAATAAGCATGAAGAACTGGAAGTGCTAATAAATAAATACAACTGTGACATTATTGGCATTACTGAAACTTGGTGGGATAATACACACGACTGGAATGTTGGTGTGGATGGGTATAGTTTGCTCAGGAAGGATAGACAGGGGAAAAAGGGAGGAAGTGTTGCCTTATATATTAAAAATGTACACACTTGGACTGAGGTGGAGATGGACATAGGAGACGGAAGGGTGGAGAGTCTCTGGGTTAGGCTAAAAGGGGTAAAAAACACGGGTGATGTCGTGCTGGGAGTCTACTACAGGCCACCTAATCAGGTGGAAGAGGTGGATGAGGCTGTTTTCAAACAACTAACAAAATCATCCAAAGCCCAAGATTTGGTGGTGATGGGGGACTTCAACTATCCAGATATATGTTGGGAAAATAACACCGCGGGGCACAGACTATCTAATAAGTTCCTGGACTGCATTGCAGACAACTTTTTATTTCAGAAAGTTGAAAAAGCTACTAGGGGGGAAGCTGTTCTAGACTTGATTTTAACAAATAGGGAGGAACTTGCTGAGAATTTGAAAGTAGAAGGAAGCTTGGGTGGAAGTGATCATGAAATCATAGAATTTGCAATTCTAAGGAAGGGTAGAAGGGAGTACAGCAGAATAGAGACAATGGATTTCAGGAAGGCGGATTTTGGTAAGCTCAGAGAGCTGATAGGTAAGGTCCCATGGGAATTAAGACTGAGGGGAAAAACAACTGAGGAAAGTTGGCAGTTTTTCAAAGGGACACTATTAAGGGCCAAAAAGCAAGTTATTCCGATGGTTAGGAAAGATAGAAAATGTGGCAAAAGACCACCTTGGCTTAACCATGAGACCTTGCGTGACCTACAAAATAAAAAGGCGTCATAAAAAATGGAAACTAGGTCAGATTACAAAGGATGAATATAGGCAAATAACACAGGAATGCAGAGGCAAGATTAGAAAAGCAAAGGCACAAAATGAACTCAAACTAGCTATGGGAATAAAGGGAAACAAGAAGACTTTTTATCAATACATTAGAAGCAAGAGGAAGACCAAGGACAGGGTAGGCCCACTGCTCAATGAGGAGGGGGAAACAGTAACGGGAGACTTGGAAATGGCAGAGATGCTTAATGACTTCTTTGTTTCAGTCTTCACTGAGAAGTCTGAAGGAATGTCTAGTATAGTGAATGCTTACGGGAAGAGGATAGGTTTAGAAGAGAAAATAAAAAAAGAGCAAGTAAAAAATCACTTAGAAAAGTTAGATGCCTGCAAGTCACCAGGGCCTGATGAAATGTATCCTAGAATACTCAAGGAGTTAATAGAAGAGGTATCTGAGCCTCTAGCTATTATCTTTGGGAAATCATGGGAGACGGGGGAGATTCCAGAAGACTGGGAAGGGGGCAAATATAGTGCCCATCTATAAAAAGGGAAATAAAAACAACCCAGGAAACTACAGACCAGTTAGTTTAACTTCTGTGCCAGGGAAGATAATGGAGCAGGTAATTAAAGAAATCATCTGCAAACACTTGGAAGGTGGTAAGGTGATAGGGAATAGCCAGCATGGATTTGTAAAGAACAAATTGTGTCAAACTAATCTGATAGTGTTCTTTGATAGGATAACGAGACTTGTGGATAAGGGAGAAGCGGTGGATGTGATATACCTAGACTTTAGTAAGGCATTTGATACAGTCTCGCATGATATTCTTATAGATAAACTAGGAAAGTACAATTTAGATGGGGCTACTATAAGGTGGGTGCATAACTGGCTGGATAACCGTACTCAGAGAGTAGTTGTTAATGGCTCCCAATCCTGCTGGAAAGGTATAACAAGTGGGGTTCCGCAGGGGTCTGTTTTGGGACCGGTTCTGTTCAATATCTTCATCAATGATTTAGATGTTGGCATAAAAAGTACGCTTATTAAGTTTGCGGATGATACCAAACTGGGAGGGATTACAACTGCTTTGGAGGACAGGGTCAAATTTCAAAATGATCTGGACAAATTGGAGAAATGGTCTGAGGTAAACAGGATGAAGTTCAATAAAGATAAATGCAAAGTGCTCCACCTAGGAAGGAACAATCAGTTTCACACATACAGAATGGGAAGAGACTGTCTACGAAGGAGTATGGCAGAAAGAAATCTAGGGGTCATAGTAGACCACAAGCTTAATATGAGTCAACAGTGTGATACTGTTGCAAAAAAAGCAAACGTGATTCTGGGATGCATTAACAGGTGTGTTGTAAACAAGACACGAGAAGTCATTCTTCCGCTTTACTCTGCCCTGGTTAGGCCTCACCTGGAGTATTGTGTCCAGTTCTGGGCACCACATTTCAAGAAAGATGTGGAGAAATTGGAGAGGGTCCAGAGAAGAGCAACAAGAATGATTAAAGGTCTTGAGAACATGACCTATGAAGGAAGGCTGAAGGAATTGGGTTTGTTTAGTTTGGAAAAGAGAAGACTGAGAGGGGACATGATAGCAGTTTTCAGGTATCTAAAAGGGTGTCATCAGGAGGAGGGAGAAAACTTGTTCACCTTAGCCTCCAATGATAGAACAAGAAGCAATGGGCTTAAACTGCAGCAAGGGAGATTTAGGTTGGACATTAGGAAAAAGTTCCTAACTGTCAGGGTAGTTAAACACTGGAATAGATTGCCTAGGGAAGTTGTGGAATCTCCATCTCTGGAGATATTTAAGAGTAGGTTAGATAAATGTCTATTAGGGATGGTCTAGACAGTATGTGGTCCTGCCATGAGGGCAGGGGACTGGACTCGATGACCTCTCAAGGTCCCTTCCAGTCCTAGAGTCTATGAGTCTATGAATGAGGCAGGGAGCTGCAAGAAGAGAAAGGATGGTTTCATGGTTAAGAGATCTGAATTCTCCTCTGGAGAAATGGATTCTATCCCTGCTTCTGACACAGGATTCCTATCTCCTGATAGACAAGTCACTTAAATCAAACTTCACATTGTGTACACATTTTCTGGGTGCCCGATTTGAAGCTCTGGGGTATGATTTGAAGATGTGCTGAGCACTCACGGCTGCAAGTGAAGTCTATGGGAGCTCTTCTTCAAACATAAAGGGTTATTTAATGCTAAATACTCTGAAAAAATTTAGATGCTAGGCATGTCAAATTTGACTCCCCCAAATTAGTGGGTACTTTTTACCTTAATCTCAGCATGTCTCAGTTCCTCATCTGTAAAATGGGAATAAGACTATCCTCTAACCTCACAGAGTGTTGTGAAAATAAACTCATTAATGCTTGTGAAGATTTAACATAAGGGAAGATATGCCAGTCACTCCTAAAGCAGCTCTGGTTTGGGTCCCTGAGGTACTGGTCTAAAGGACAACACTTGAAGGCATCACAGTGGATATAATCCAAACTCAGCCCACCCCCATCCACCACACAATCCTCGCTTGGTTCAGTGTTTTTCTGTCATCACTAAACTGACTTGTTGAGAACAAAAGTTAAAATTTGCAGAGATTACATGAAGAGGTATTCGGTTTTATAATGCCTCCAGACGTCTAATTCTATATCAGATTTCTCATCGGCCTATTCCTTTATTTGTACATTCCTTATTTAGATGTAGGCAAAGAAGGAAAATATAAAAAGCTCAAGGAACTCAAGGGGAAAGCAAGACTAGCATGGCTGAAAAATTTGGCAAAAATGGCTTTTTTAAAAGAAAATTTCTGATTTTGGAAAGACAGTTTTTAAATAAAAGTTTTTCATTTTTTGGCAACCAAAACTGAAAGTTTCAGTTTTCCATAAGCAAAAACCAAACAAATGGATGGAGTAGAGCTGCTGCACAGATTCTGTAGCACCTGAAGATTCCCCTTACACTGGGCAGCCATAGGAAACTTTGGAATCTGACAAATTCTTCATCTGCACAATGGAATCCACACATGTGAAATGATATAGGCTTTAATGGGCATTCCAGCAAAGCAGTCATGTGTATGGCTGCATTTCTTCCCATGGCTGCACTCTTTGGCATATCTTCTTCTTGAAAAAGTTATTCAGCAGCTTTCTGAGGATGGGCAGAGCAGAGAAAATGTGTGATTTAAAGTAAACCGAAGGGGGTCCTGTTCTTGTCACAAAGGGATCAAATTTCATGTCATTCATTGCACAACAGACTATTTTCCACTCTGTCAGCTCTGATTGGCCCATATCCTTTCAACCAACTGTCCTCAAGAAATAAACAGCACTGTATGGGAAAGGATTTGAGTTGCAGCACCAGTTTGGAGTTAACTTTACTCCCAACCCATTTAGAGCTGGATTCATTTATCAGACCACAGCGCAGTAGGAGATTTTAGCTGCACGTATGATACTTAAAGACTACAAAATTAATTTGCAGCAAGTAATTCAGTAAATTTGGCCTCTTTTTCTGCCCATGGAGTAAGCTGGCCACCATTTCCTCTTCGACTCATTCTAAATTACTTGAAACATCTTCTTGCAACTCAAATGGTTAGCATAAAAAACAAAGAGTTCATGATCAATCAGAGAGAAAATAATTTGCATCAGTAAATTCTGACTGGCCATGCAAGTTGTATGGTATTGGACAATGTGAATATAACTCTTCTAATCATGAAGAAGGCTTGAAGAAGCCACAGGAGCTGTGAATCTCGCATTGGGAAGGAGACATAGCAGATAAAGATTAAACATTCCTAAATCTACCAAACAGACTATGCTTGATTCATCATTTCAAGAAAAAAAATGCATTCATTGTGGTACCCTTGAATTCTCACATCGACTAAGTAGTCATGAAATGTGACATTTGTCTGGTTGAATTCCTTCCACGCCAGGACCTGGGTGAGGTTGCTTGGGAACCCTGACCCTGCTGTGCTAAGCAGTGTTCTATTTCAAAACTAGTGCAATTCCAGTGCAAATGTCCAAGTGTGCGAGCAAAAATACTCTCTCTCAAACATTCACAGATGCCAGCACATATTAAATACACTTAAACTTACAAATAATTGAATACCTGTGGCGATGGTTTTGGAGTTTGGGGATGGGGTTGCAGTATTCATCCCAGCTCGCTGCTGCTTTCTCTTGCTTTTCAGTTGTATATGTGATAACCACAGTTCTGGTGCGTGCCATAGAAATACCTATGCTAGATAGAATGATATGTAAAAGCTATAGTTATTACCACAAACTGTCAGAAACATACTAATGTGGACATTAGTTCACTAAGCTATTTCATCTATTTGCTCAGGCAGGAGGTTCCACTTCATTGAAAACCCATGGAGTAGCTGGAGATGCTCTCAGAACCATAAACCCCACTCGCACTTCTATTGGCAAGCACCAAGCCAGAAAGTACTCTGCCCACTGGAATATCATTGAGATGCTCTCTTAGCAAGTAGCTTAGTTTGGTTTGCAACTCCTCCTAGAAAATAATCAAATTTGATTATGAATCAAAAACACTAAGAACAGAATGCAAATTGCAGAACCACGGAATCTGTTCAAAAGGAAGAATTTATGGTATGTTCTTTAACATACTATAAAATAAGGCAGGTCTTTACAAGCAAATCTTTTCAACCTACATTAAATGATCAAATTATGTCATTTCTCTGATTAATATGCCCTGCTCTAACAGGATATATTAGAAAATGTGACCAAAGAAAGAAGGTTCAAGGGATGGGAACACGTACATCATACAGAAGATGGGAGACATGTTAAGCAAGCATTGAATTGCGTACCCAAGAAAGGAAAGAGATGGGAAGGCTAAGGAATAACTTGCAAAAGAGAGTGACAGAGAATATTGAATGAACTGGCATCACCTGGGAAGTAGACCACAACTAGTGAGTGACCATAATCAATGGAGGAACTGGACTGCCTGATATGTCCAGGAAATAAAGTTCAGGGTAAGGTTTGAGATTGAGACTCTACAGGTGTCAAAAACTTTTGACTGTACTTTTAAGTGAAAAGTCTGCTATGCCCAAACCTATAAAAAATCAAATTCTTTAACCATCTGGTTCACCATCCATCATATACTCCGAACACACGGTTAGTGCCACTGACTAGGAATAAAAGGATCCTGTTTAATAAAAGTACAGAAGTATTTAGCATTTCACTTTGCTAAAAGATGAACAAAGTAACTCTTCAGGCATGTATATTATATATGCAGAAAAACCACTTTAATATTATATATGAAGTGCATTCAGTATATTTCCATAGTATGAAGAATAAATATACAGAAATATGAAATGTAGAACAACAGAGCGAGTGCAAGTGCACAACAAATTTGGACACGACAAAGTAAGAGAGAGTAGTTGTATGGGGCAGAAGGAAGGGGGAGTACAAACAGACAGACTGACCGACCCCTGTTGTCTCTCTTTTACTTCATATCTGAATATGGCTATTTTAAAATGTGTTTAATGATTTCTTCTATCTTTCATATTTCTGTATATTTATTCATCTTCATGCTATAGAAATATGCTGAATGCAGATAAACCATTATTTATTTCAACCTCTTAGTCATATTCGATTAAGGTCTTCATATAAGAAATATTCAAATGTCACTTTTTCCAGGTACCAGATGGGCTCAAATATCTGGTTATCCACAAGATACTATGGATACCTGAGCAGGTCAGCTATTTCAGCCCCAGCCTGCCTCACATGCCACAAAACATAGTAAATGTGAAGGCAAAGAGCAAGAAATAAGTTCAAAAGTAAAATGTTCCCCAAATCCTGTAGGTATCTTTAACAGCAGGTTTCACTTAAAGTGGATATCACGTTACTGGTTTTAACAAACTTCAAAGTAAATGTCTTAATGCTACTCATTTTGTATGTCTGTTTTACATCAGTCACAATTCTGTATCATGGTTTCACTCCTACCTGATACACATCATAAATGTTTGTAACTGGAAAGCACACTTAGTGTATGGATTAAATTAAGAATGGTTTTACAAAGCAGCAGGATAGCAGACATTCACATTATTTACTCACTTTTTCACATATCTGATGATATGTTAGAGCATGTTAAAATATTGTATGATAATCCGCACCACAAATATGTAGCAAGACAATCAGGTAGCTGCAGGAGATTCTGAAATCATTTTTAGAACTCTAAGTTTTAAGTAACTGAAATACTGCAGAATGTGTCATAACAAAGGTGTCGTCATGCACTATAAATATTATAATTTACTAGAAGATTGCTAATTTTAATAAAATCATATCAGTGCTACAAATGAAATTCTATACACTATTCACCTATCAATGAAGAAGAGTCTTGGATGACTTGAAAATGATCTGCCTGCTAGACTTTCTAGATGAGGAGAATGGGTCTGGACTGTAGGTTCACACTTGTCTCAAGTGAGGAGGAAGTGAGAATGACATGTTAAGCCTGGGATATTCAAAAGAAGTCTACAGGAATTAGGTACCCAACTCCCAATACACTTCAGGAGGAGTTGGACACTTAACTCCTTTCATCTCCTTTGGAAATCTCAGCATAAACAAAAATTTTCTGGAGTCTTTTTGGTTTAGAAAAGTTGAACAGCAGCCACCAAGGAGGTGATGAGAACTGAGCCTCCACTATGGGGCCATGGGCTCCAACCTATTACTTGCTTGGGGAAGCTCCCCTTTATGCAGATGAAAGACTAAAACATTTGGTTCCCTCTATCCCAGCACGCTTCCTCCACCTGGCCACCCACCCCAATGTGGTTGCCTCACTGAGAAGGTGTAAAGGTGTATTGAGCCATTCTCTGTTAGTATGCAGATTTCACCACTAACAGTTGACTCTGAGAATGCAAAGTTAGGTAAACAAGGTGCAAAATGAGAAATCCATCTTATATGGACATGAAGGAAACTATTACAAACAGTGCAAATCAAAATATAGATGGTCACTGATAGATGTTAAGTGTCAATCAGAAAAGAGATCTGGGCAGTGAAACACCTTAATTTCAGTAGTAACCCTGAAGAAATGTGAATAAAATAGGGAAGCAGAGTAAATAGACTACAAATGCTTAGCTACTTTGATACAAAACCCCCACTACAATGCTGCTATCATTATCACGAGAAATGCCAATGCACATCAGTGAAGATACACCTGGGGCAGCGCTGGAGGTACATTTTGTTCTATTACTTACCCATTGATTCAGTCTGGACAGGATATCCATTTTTGTCATTCAAAGATCTCCTCTGTTACATTCTGAAATTAAATACAGTCAAAGGTTGAGAAGTATGTCACACTGACATCCTTTCAACCCGGAGACCTCTTTCCGAAAGTACAAACCCATTAACAAATGTGCAATTAATTCCAATGCAAGCCCTTCAATCTTGATGGCATTTGTTAGGCTGAGTTTCTATCTGCGTTTGCTGACCCCCACCAATGCTTATGTGACCGATGCTCAACTGCCTAATATCTTTTGACCAGTCACCAACATACAAAAGAAGTGAGTAGCTCACAGAAGGAAGAATAAAAACTCTGTGGTATGTTGCAAGGAAACTCCAAAGTAATTTTAAATATCTGACAGTTGGATCATATCTGATGCATTCCAAAGGCAAAAATCAAGTTGCTCATTAGGACTGCAGGGTGGAGGGAAAAAGCCATGTCAGCTTACTTTTAGCGGTACTCCATCAATTTAGCAGTATCAAGAGGAGTGGAGGGAGCTCTGTTAGAGTGAGGGAAATGCTCAGCCACACACATATCTATTTGAATGGTGGGGCCTTATCTTGAGAGGGGCTGAACCCAGCTCCCCACCGTTCCCTTTTCTCTCTCAGAGCCGCCCCTCTACTCAGCTAGAGGTTCCTGTGAACTTAGCCACCAGTTGCCTGCACCAATGAAGAAGAGATTCTTTGCTCCATCTCTTCTAATAGAGAGTGGGAAGAGGTGGTGCTAGGACTGGGGGGGATGGGGAGAGAGAGAGAGCTGGAAGCCATGTTCACAGGCTGCCAAAGATCACACAGCTATGGTGCCCTGAACCCCACAGGAGAGGGTCACAAAAAGTCCCTTCAAGGCTGGTCTGCTTCCCTTTCAGTTCAACTCCCAGAACATTGGGCTCCCTACAACACTCTCCTCCTTAGTTGAGTTCTTTGCAGGTAAAGTTTCTCTCTCATATTCACATTGTCAGCCTAGGATGGATTCTGAAACGGTTTCTTACTCGTTTTCTGAACAATAGCATAGAAAATATTTAAATATTCACTTATTTTCCAAATGCATCACAATTCAGCAGTATGGCCTAATGCACTGGTTTTCAAACTGGGTCACGGAATGCAAGTCACTGGATTGCAGCAGCTCTGGTCAGCACAGCTGACCGGGCCATTAAAAGTCCTGTCTGTGGTGCTTCCTAGCTAAGGTAGGCTAGTCCCTTCCTGTTCTAACACTGCACTGCACCCCAGAAGCAGCCAGCAGCAGGTCTGGCTCCTAGGCAGGGGGGCTGTGGGGCTCTGCGCACTGCCCCCACCCTGAGCCCCAGCTCCGCACTTTCATTGGACGGAGCTGTGGGGGGCAGGGCCTGCAGGTGAGAGCCATGCAGAGCAGGACCTACAGCTGGCTGCTTCTGGGGCGCAGCGCTGTCTGTGGTGCCACGACAGGCAGGAAGCCTGCCTTAGCACCCCCTCTGCTGCACTGCTGACAGAGCCACCTGAGGAAAACCTGCAACCCAACCCTGTGCCCCAATCCCCTGCCCTAGCCCTGAGCCTCCCGCCAACCCGGAGCCCCCTCCTGCATCCAAGCCCCTCATCCCCAGCCCCACCCCACAACCTTCTGCCCCAGCCATGAGCCCCTCCCACACTCATCATCCTCAGCTCTGCTGGGTCGTGAGCGTCAACAATTTTCTTCAACTGGATCACCAGAAAAAAACACTGGCCTAATGGGTGAAGCACTGGACTGGTGAACAGGAGAACCAACTTCAATTCCCGGCTCTGCCACTGGTCTGCTGAGTGACATTGGGCCTGTCACTTCCCTTCCTGTGCCTCAGTTTCCCATCTAAACTTACCTTCTTTGTAAAGTGCTCGCAGATCTACTAATAAAAGCACTATATAAGAGCCAGTTGGTATTTATTATTACTACTACTATGACTTCAAAAATCAAATGAAGTCTAATATCATTGCTGGTTTTCTCCAGTGCCCTTTAATTTAATTCAAGTTCCCATTATAAACACAGATGATAATAGGAAAAAGGAAGCATTGCTACAGCATGAGCATACAGATTTTATAATAAGAGGAATGATAATTCTTCCCCTCACCCTTGCAAATATCATATTTGCATCAAATATTCTTGCAACTGTCAGACACCAGCATCCACACTCATGCAAAAGTCATGATTCCCCCAAATCCAGAAAGAATTACATTTTTATTTCGAAATTTAAAAAAACTAAATTAATTAGTCATTGTAAATCACATACAACTATTTTATTTATTAATAACCCATAGGTTAACAACATGGTAGATAACTCCTTTGAAAAGTACATAAGAATGGCCATACTCGGTCAGACCAAAGACCCATCTAGACCAGTATCCCATCTTCCAAGTGTGGCCAGTGCCAAGTGCTTCAGAGGCAATTATCAAGTGATCCACCTCCTGTCATCAACTCCTAGCTTCTGGCAATCACAAGCTAGCATCACAGAGGATGGTATTGCATCACAGACCATTTTGACTGACCTATCCTCCAGCTTGAGGAACCTAGGGCCTGATTTTCAGACACACAAGGTCTTAAATCATGTAAACCAAGAATTCTCCATACATAGAATGTGTCTTGAACATCTGTGTTTTCCAGTTCCACTGACCATCTGTGTCAGCATTTCTACTCTATAGTGTATGGCTTGCCTTGTGCAATCTAATTCTTTTTTGAATTCAGTTATAGTTTTGGCCTTCATAGCATCCCTGGCAATGAGTGCCACAGGTTGACTGTGTTGTGTGAATAAATAGTTCCTATTGTTTGTTTCAAACCTGCCGCCTATTCATTTAATCAGGTGATACTTGGTTATGTTATGTAAAGGAGTAAATAACGCTTCCTCATTCACTTTCTCCATACCAATCATGATTTTTATAAACCTTGTCATATCCCCCCTTAATCATCTTTTTCCTAAGCTAAACAGTCCCCATCTTTGTAATTTCTCCTCATACAAAAGCTGTTTTATACCCCAAATCATTTTTGTTGCCCTTCTCTGTACTTTTTCCAGCTCTTATACATATTTTTTAATATGGGGTGACCAGAATTGCATGCAGTATTCAAGGTGCAGGCATGGATTTATATAGTGGCATTATGATATTTACTATTTATTTTCTATCCCTTTCCTAATGGTTCCTATCATTCTGTTACCTTTTCCAACTGACACTGCAAACTGAGCAGATGTTTTCAGAGAACTATTCACAACAACTCCAAGATCTCTTTAACAGTTAATTCAGACCCCATCATTTTGTATGTATAGTTGAGATTACATTTTCCAGTGTGCACTATCTTGCATCTATCAACACTGAATTTCATCAGCCATTTTGTTGCCTAGTCACCCAATTTTGTGAGATCTCTTTGTAACTCCTCTCAGTCTGCTTTGGACTTAATTATCCTGAGTAATTTTGTATCTGCAAATTTCCCACCTATTTATCCATTTTTCCTGATCATTTATGAATATGTTGAATTGGACGGTCCCAGTAAAGATCCCTGGGGGGGGGCCCATTATTTCTCTCTCTTCATACTGAAAGGTGACCATTAATTCCTACCCTTTGTTTCCAGTTACTGATCCATGAGAGGACCTTCCCTCTTATCCCATGACTGCTTACTTTGCTTAAGAGCCTTTGGTGAGAGTAATTTAATATCCCCACCTGTGACAAATCCTCAAAATCTAACACCCAAAAATTAGCCATCTCATGAACCAACTTAGGCATAGGTTATAAAAAATTCTGGAAACATTAAAATAAGGTGGTGTTTAGACACCAGTGGAGCTTCAGCCTTCAGCATAATATTGGAGTTCAAACAGATAAAACTTAAAAGCACACTGTCCTGGAGATCTTTAGGTGCTGGAGGACAAATAACTAACCAGGGAGTTAAAAAGTAATTTCAGGCCCTACACCTTCCTTGGAGTCCTCCTGCTACCTTTGGAGGTTTTACAATTGCATTTTTTTTTAAAGTAATGTTGTTCTTTCCCTTGTCGTTGTGTGAAAGACCCATACAAACAACCGGGGAAATTTAACTAAGACTGATTTCCTCCAATTTGTCTTAATAGTATTCTTAGTTAGTACCTGACTCATTTTCAGATAGCAGTGTGATTTTTGGACCCCATGAATATCTCAGAATAATGTTAGAACTGAACACTTATGTAAAGTTTTGGAAGCAAGCAATTTTTGCTATTATTAAAATTTGAATCAGCTCTAAATAGTTCACCTGTCAGGCAACAGCAATAAAAAAAAAAGTCAAATTTCTCAGATTCCTCATGTCTAGAACCAACTGGAGAAATGAAAAGAAAATATTTAGAGAATCTTGTGTTATGTAAAACATTACTTAACTAGATGCCCTGAGAAGATTAGATACTTGTGCCACACATACAATGTTACATCATTTCCTCAATAGCTGTATGTCTCAGTAGCTGTATTTCTGGTGCCCACGTGTATTTGAATGATTACCATACACAGATATATTCTTTATATTATGTACAGTAGCAAACTATTTTGTATGTAATTATTAAGTATACATTACATTGATAGCAGTGAACATAAACTATATAAATGTATAAAGAAACATCATTTTCTCATTATTAAACATCAGATAAAGCAGGCACCTACTCTGAAGACTAAAGAAAATAAATCTATTAATAGCATTCATAGCTAATATCCTAGTCTATAAGTTATGTGTCAACATATGAGATTAATTTGTTTGCAAATCTGCATATTCTTGGCAAGATAGGAGAAAAAGAATCATTTAACAATTGGATTTGAGCATATACTATTGATAAATTAGGCAATATGATGTCGCCTATGACTGCAAACAAAAAAGATGCTTGAGATGACTGGTATGGAACTCTAATAATCCATGACAGCATGCATAATGGTCCTCAACTAACTGCATGTAGGCAGCATGGGAAATAGAGTTTACCACCTTTGGCTCTCCTCTAAGGCCCTGTCTACACTAAAGAGAAAAGTTGATCTAAGCTACGCAATTTGAGTTACATGAATAGCGCAACTCAAATTGATGTAGGTAAGATCTACTTACCGTGGAATTCACACTATATGCCACTTCAACAGGAGACACTCTCCTATCAACTCCCCCTACTCTTCTTGAGCCAGTGGAGTGCAGGAGTTGACGGGAGAGCGATTGGCAATCAATTTAGTGGGCCTCCACTAGACCTGCTAAATCAACTGCCGATACATCAACCACCGCAGCATCGATCATCCAGTAAGTGTAGACGAGCCCTTAGAGTCCTAGAGTCACAGGAATCCACTAGGTCAATTAGCAGGGGAAACCGATATCTCTTCCAGAATATAGATGTATTTTTTAGCGGTCCAAAATATATCCTCCTCTATAGAGAGCTGTGGTATGAACATATGTACATTCATTGCAGAACTTCAGGGCCTAAGTTTCACACCATGGCCTCCAACTCTGGTGTGCAAACATCTCTGAATACAGGTGTTAAAAATCAACCCCCTGTGCTACATGAGTTTCTGTGTGCATGCAAGTATTTTTTGGCAGACATTAGACCTCAGATGTTGATGCACTACAGTACACAGGCCCAGCTGGAGGCTGAGTTGAAGCCTTGCAGAATGCTGAGTCTAGGGTTTCCAACAGTCCCTCATTGCAAGAGACATCACTTATTTTTTCATCTTTATACAACAAGATCAAGACTTGCTGAGTGCTTCAGAAAGCAGCAAGAAATGATGGTGAATGTAGGTGAGTACTGCTTATTCTATTATTAATGATATAATAAATAATAATAATAATAGTGGAAGGAGGGATGGAGTAAGGGTGCTAAGAATGTTGGGAACTCTAGTTGAGCCCTTAACAAAAACAAAATCATGATCCAGTTTGAAAATGAGAAAACAGTAGAGATTAGGTCAGAAATGCAGGGGCACAGTATATTCCTTATGCGCTGTAGAAAGAAGTAGTGTATTTTTGGCTTGCGGTAGATAAGCATTGTGTGAACTGCTAGACTTGTGGCAAAGTGGAAATTAGTTTACATAAATTTTTAATTTTTCTCTCTGAATCCATGAAAGCTTTTATTGATGTCAAATTCCCAAAAATTACCTGTAGTCCATTCCTATGAAATACAGCTATTATACATTTATAGAATTCCTTTTAGCCTGGTCTGTAGATAAGGTCGGCACAACCCATTAGGCAACCTAGCCTAGGGCACTGACATTTGGGGGGCGGCAACTGCGGTGGCCGAACATCCAGCCGCCATGGTCGTCGGCGGTATTTTGGGGGCCTAGGGCGCCAAAAAGGCTGCCAGCACAGCTGTCTGTATACGATAAAGCCATTCCAGGAATTCACATAGTAAATTATGCATTGAATTTTGGAGGGGAAAAAAAAGGCACATATATAATCCTAACTCTACATGACTTATATCTGTCTGTCTAGGTTCTTATAAGAGTGCCCATCACCATAACACTTGAGTACTTCCGAAGATATAATTAAAAAAAAAAACAACACAATATGCATATCTAATTTCCCCCAAAAGCTGTCTAGGACTGTTGGGGGATGGATTTATTTAGTAGGGCTGTCAATTAATCAGTTAATTCACGCGATTAACTCAAAAAAATTAATCACGATGCATTGCAGTTTTAATCACACTGTTGAACAATAGAATACCAATTAAAATGTATTAAATATTTTGGGTGTTTTTCTACATTTTCAAATATCTTGATTTCAATTACAAAACAGAATACAAAGCGTACAGTGCTCACTTTATATTACTTTTGATTACAGATATTTTCATTGTAAAAGTGACACAAGAAATTGTATTTTTCAATTCACCTCGTATAAGAACTGTAGTGCAATCTCTTTATTGTGAAAGTGCAACGTACAAATGTAGAATTTGTTTTGTTACATAACAGCTTTCAATGACAAAACAGCCTAAAAAAAAAACTTTAGAGCCTACAATTCCACTCAGTCCTACTTCTTGTTCAGCCAATTGTTAAGAGAAACAAGTTTGTTTACATTTATGGGAGCTAAAGCTGCCTGTTTCTTCTTTACAATGTCACCTGAAAGTGAGAACAGGCTTTCACATGGCACTTTTGTAGCCGGCACTGCAAGATATTAGTATGCTCCTTCATGCTTCAGCCACTATTCCAGAGGACATGCTTCCATGATGATGATGCTTGTTAAAAAAATTATTAAATTTGAGACTGAACTCCTTGGAGGAGAATTGTATGTCTCCTGCTCCATGATTTTACCCTCCTTCTGCCATATATTTCATGTTATAATAGTCTCGGATGACGACCCAGCATATGTTCTTTGATTTAAGAACATTTTTACTGTAGATTTGACAAAACATAAAGAAAGTTCCAATACCAGATTTCTAAAAAGATAGCTACAGCATTCAAACCAAGGTTTAAGAATCTAAAGTGCCTTCCAAAATCTGAGAAGAATGAGGTGTGGAGTATATTTCCAGAAATCTTAAAAGAGCAACACTCTGATGCGGAAATTACAGAAACCAAACCACTGAAAAAGAAAATTAACCTTCTATTGGTGGCATCTGGCTCAGATGACGAAGAAGAACATGTGTCGGTCTCCACTGCTTTGGATCATTACTCAGCAGAATCCATCATCAGCATGGATTCATGTCCTCTGCAATGGTGGTTAAAGCATCAAGGGACATAGCAACCCTCAGCACATCTGGCACATAAATATCTTGCAGTGCAGACTACAACAATGCCATGCAAATGCCTGTTCTCACTCTCAGGTAACATTGTAAACAAGAAGCAGGCAGCATTAGCTCCTAAAAAAGTAAAAAAAACTTGTTTGAGCGAATGGCTGAGCAAGAAGTAGGACTGGATGGCAGGACCGGCGCCAGTGTTTTTGGTGCCCTAGGTTAACGGCCATTTTGCCACCCCGCACGCTGCTTCCGCGGCTTCGGTGGACCTGCCGCAGGCGTTCCTGCGGAGGGTCCGCTGGTCCCGAGGCTCCGGTGAACCTGCTGCAGGCGTGCCTGCGGCAGGTCCACCGGAGGCTCGGGACCAGCAGACCCTCCACAGGAACACCTGCGGCAGGTCCACTGGAGCCGTGGGACCAGTGGACCCTTCGCAGCACTCCTGTGGCAGGTCAGCCGGAGCCACCTGCCGCCCCCCCTCCGCCCCAGCAAAATGCCACTCCCCAATAATCCTGGTGCCCTAGGCAATTGCCTAGGTTGCCTAAATGGAAGCGCCAGCCCTGCTGGGTGGACTTGTAGGCCTTAAAGTTTTAATTTGTTTGGTTTTGAATGCAGTTTTTTTTTTTTTTTTTTACATAATTCTACATTTGTAAGTTCAACTTTCATGATAAAGAGATTACACTACAGTATTTGTACTGGGTGAATTCAAAAATACTATTTCTTTTGTTTTTTACAGTGCAAATATTTGTAATAAAAAAGAAATATGAAATGAGCACTGGACACTTCGTATTCGTTGTAAGTTAAATCAATATATTTGAAAATATTTAAACAAATGGTATTCTATTATTGTTTAACAGTGCAATTAATTGTGTGATTAATTTTTTAAATCTCTTGATAACCCCATCATTTAGTCCTTATTTATTTCCCCCACAGACCTGTTGATGGGGAGGACAAAGGGGACAATTGCCCAAGGACCCAGGTGATTTAGAAGGGTCTGTGGGCCCCCAGCCCTTTTAAATCACCCAAGTGGGATGCAGGATGCTTAGGCATACAAGACTGCTCCGGGCCCCATGCTTTGGGAGGTCCTGCAGGCTGGTGTGGGTGATCCCTGAAGTGACATGTTCATCACTTCCACCCTTGGCTCCTCTACTGCAGGAATGGCCATGGCCTGGAATTTCTGTCAGTGGGCCTATCTACCCTGCTATTTACTTCCTCTTCCTTCTTGCCTTCACCTGTTTTTCCTCCTCCTCTTGCTGTTTTTAGTTGCAGTGGTGAGAAAGCTAACTTGATTAAATGAATTTTGTACATTCCTCTGAAGGCAATGAGATTGGCAGTCACTTTTATCACCTCGTGTAACGAGTTCTGAAGTCTCGGCCCTACTGCCAAGAATGCCATCTCCTGCATTCACAAACTCCACCCTGAACTTTCACATGCCTTGACATGGCTGATGCATTCTGGACTAGCTGATTAAAGTAAATAAATTAAAAAACCAACATTCTTATGTGCACTAAATTGCAGTAATCCACCTTGGAGGTCATGAAGGAATGGAAAAGTGGCTATGTCCACAGGCTTCAGGCTAATCATAGATCAAAAACATTATTTGTAGTTGTCTCTATGTAGGCACCCAGCAGCAACACAGGAATCCAAGAGGACCCCTAGACTGAGGACCAGTTGGGCTATCTGGGGGAGGCCCCTCCAAAGGAGAACCAGGTGCCAGAGGACACAGTCTGTAGACACAAACTCTACTTTTTAAGTTTTGTTTTTTCACTTAATTGACGATTCAAACACTAAAGACACACACATAAATGCGGGGGAGGGTGGGGGAGCCATACTGGCTGTTTGGGTTACTTGATCTTCTAGCAGCTGCTGCAGATCTAATCACGTCCCTAGACCCAGTGGAGCCGGATATTATCCTCCCTGTATCATCCAGCCATCACTAACTCCTTCTTATCCTGATTGTGTCTCAGCCCCTAGCCTTGATCCACTCCTCAGTCTCAACCAGTCACTGGGAAAGGCAACTGACATCTCCGTCTAGGTCAGATGATATGTACATCTAGAACGGATGCTGTTAGTATACAGGGTATTGTCACTAACTCCCTAATGGCCCCATATACATGTTAAACAAAAGGAAACATACAAGGGAACCGCATAACTCCACATGGAAGACACTCAGGGAGGACAAGCAATTGTCCCACGCTATCCTTTGAGAACTCCCATCAAAAAAAGGAACAGAGTCCATCACAAGCAATCCCATCCACTCTATGGTCATCTCCAGGAAAGTCAGCACTACGTCACGTTCAACAGTATTGAAGGCTGCTGGTAAATCTAACAATACCAATACTTAATCTTCAGCCCATGAAGGACAACAAAAGTACTATAAGATTACAGTACTTTGTTCCAGTTGGATAATTTCCTTATTCATTCAAAGTAAAGAATTTTGATCATATTTAAAGCTTACATTGGGGAAGTCAATAGTCTTATGGGATTCATCTGGATACTGTTTTAGGGCTCAAATGGGACTACTTGCAGTGCCAAACCCTGCAATTAGCAATAAGTGTTTTGCAAGATAGAGGCTTTAAATATTACTTTAAAAAAATCTTGACATACATTTTGCCAACAGCCATTACTTCCTATGGATTTTATGTTTGAATTAAAGTATATGGAAAAAATATAAATTAAAGAACTGTACCTGCATTTTTTACAATATATCACCAATAGGAAAAAAACATTATTTTAGAACTTTTCAAAGTACTAAATGGATATATTGTACTAAATATTTTACTTTGCAAATTTTGATATAACTATGAATTTTGAAACATTGACTAAAATGGTCACAATACAAGAGGCTGGCAAGATTCATTAGTTAATCAGGCTGAATATTTGACATGCATTTTAGTTTTTAAAAATGCATGAGAGATATTTCATTGGCTGTGTTGTAGTTCTTTCCAAGGTAATTTGCGATGATGCTAAAAATGGTGCAGAATTAGACACGAGATTTTATTTTGCGATAAAATTAAAAAGCATATAAATTATGGTTGGCAAAATAACCATGGATAACACTAATTTATTTAAATATATACGCTACAATACAAAGAAATTCATTTTTGAGGACCATATAATAAGATTAAAAATGCCACTGATTAAAGACAGTAGCCTTCAATGCATTTTGGGTTTTAGATGGAGGAAGTTTCCAACATGAAATAGAATAAACATAAATAAAAGAAAATTAAAGTATTAATTAGAAACAACATGCTGTATTCCTGATCACAGCTAAGAATACAAATCAGATAAGATAAAAAGGAATTTTATATCAGGTATTGTCTATCACCCACCTCATCTGCCTGTGTAATCACAACTTCTGGGATACTGCTATTTCTGTCATCTTTTTCATCTGCATGCTGAGCTTCTTCTGTTCTTCCATGAACTGATATATCCGAAGAACCACAGTCTAGCACTTCAACATACTCCTCATCTTCTGGAAAGTCAATGCTGATTGAAGTCTCAAAGTCTTCTACAAAGGCTGACAGGGACTCTTTGTTAGCACCATAAGCACTGTCAGAGGTTACCTGAGCCTCGTTAAAGGTCTGGTGTCTTAGGATGACAAACTTTGTTCCCTGTTGAACAAAGAAAAGATAAGACAGAAAGGGTCTTTCAATAGGACACTCATTCCCTTTAGCTTGCCATGAACTATATTTTATACATAAAGAATCCTAAGAAAGCATGATGCCTAAGTTTTTGAAATTTCAAAGTGTGTATCTTTTCTCAGGGAAAAGATGCTGCAAAGCAAAGTTACTACACCAACATTCATCCATTTTCATGACCTATTTAACAATACATAGAAACCCTTTACAAAAAAATCAGTATACATCCTATTTTGGATATACTTGATCAGCCTCATCAAGGATAACTATCATAATTTTAAACATACAGTCATTAATACCATGACGATCAGAAAATTATCCCATAGCTGCCTACTGAAGGGTTTTATGTACCTTCCTCAAAAACATCTGGTACTGGTCCCCATTAGTGACAGGAAACCGAACTCAATGGATCTGTCTGATATTTGATCCAGTAAATGAATTATCTTGTCTGTCTAGCAAGGAATGTTATACCATATTGAAACTACACGGATACTCATCTTATTAGCATTGTGTTTATATATAGAATTTTATACTTCCGCACAAAAAACTTCTGAATGATTCTATATATATATACATTCACTGGAGCACTGTTCTCCCTCCTCCCTCATATATTTTAATTTGCTCTGTCCTGAGAGTCTTTAGGTTCCCACTTTCAGTAGTTTCTAATTTAAAATGCACAGCACCCCTCCCCACTACGTACCTGGAAAAAAAATTCTATTGCAATACATGTGGGTGCAAGCACGACTTTCATTGTTTCAAATTACACAGTAATGCACAGAATCAAAGATTGTAATCTGGCCCTTTAATTAGAATCAGAAATTATTTCATTTGCATTGCTACTTGCTAATTGTTTCTACTTCTGGCCTTTTAAAAAAATAACTTGACATTATTTTTAAAAACTGGCAGAGTATGAATATCCAGATGACACAGGACATAATTATAACAAAAGGGAAATGTTCTGTGACTAAAATGACATAACGTTGATTTCCACACAAAGCAGGGTTTCAAGAGCTTTGAGGAAAGGAAGAGGGGACCATACACAATCCTAGAACTTCACTTTTAATGAAGTTATGCAATGAACTTTTATTACGTACACCAGTTAAAGCCATTCAGGTGATCATGTGCTGACTGCATCACATACAAGTGTATGGCTATATTCATGAAACAGCTCAATCTTTGGGAAACAGCAGAGTCGGTTCCAGAAACCACAGCACACACTGTTATGAGAGTCTTATCTCGAGACATGTGCCAGACCCTAGCTACTCTGATGCTTTGCCAATTTATACCAGCTGAGAATCTGCCCCAATGTCAACTACAGAAGTCATTTCCAATTCTGTTTAAAATCTACGTACTGGATAATTGTTACTTCCTCTCTCCCTCGACAATGGCCACATAGTTACTATCATGGACTCCCAAGAATGGTATCAACCTAGATATATTCAAGATATTACATCTGCACAGTATTGCATCATGGTGCTGCACCTGCCTATTGTGTATTGATCAACAGATGCTCAGAAAGATACCACTAAAGTCAACTAACTGCATACTTATTCAATCACAGCTGTAGATTGGCTTCTGACAGTCAGATGGAACTCTTGAGCCATACAACAGATACCAGAGAACAAGCTCTGCCTTAACTGGCTTATATAATGCACTCACTACATGTTGCATGCCATGATTTCCTCACACGGAATGCACTACATCAGGCATAGTCAAGAGTTTATCTGAAATTGCCTCATTTTCTAGTAGCCTTTGTACTACTGCTCATGAGCTAACAGAGATTGCCCTTAAACTCAAGTACGAGATGGCTGTTTTTAGCGATGGAAGCCATGAGTTCTGGTCCCCATGCTATATATAGTCTATTCAGTGTGTGTGGCAGCAAGTTAAAATCTATATGTGAACATGTTTAAGAAAACTTGTCTCAAGGAGCCCTTCTGGAACATCAAAGCAGAAACAAGGCCAGTTAAGCACTTTTCTCTCTACTCAGTGCCACCACTTAGCCAGACTCAAGGGACCATTTCAGTGCAGAATAAGTTTTAAACTATCCCTTTTTAAATTATTTTCCTGATCTGTTTTATCTTCTTGGTACTTCCCGGTCCACTGTAGATATTCCTAAAGGCATTATTCTCTAACATCAAGTGCCATGGGGAATACTTTCAGCTTTTAATAAATAAAATCTGTATCTGAATACTTCCTGCACAAACAAAATAAAAATAAATCCTTCGCTTTTATTGAGGGGTTTTCATCTATAGGTCTTCAAGGGAAAAGTAATTATTGTCCCCACTTTACAGGTAGGGAAATGGAGGCACAGAGAGGTAAAGTGACATGGTTACAGTCACTCAGGCCAGTGGCAGAGGCCTGAGTATACCAGATCATCCTTTTGTGCTGTGTCATTCACAGTTATCAACTACGAAGCAGGAAGTCTCAAAATGATATCATAGAAGAGAAAAAACAAAACAAAACATTAAGCCGGTCAGTTAAAACTTCTCTCAGCTGAGTGATTGCCATAGCCTGGTTAGTGGGGCCTTTTGCTTAGCTTTAATATATTCTCCCCATGCAAGATCCATTTGTGAGTCTCAGAACATCCTAATTCACAGTGGAAAAATGTACCAGCTAGTTCAGTATTTTAGTAGCCTTTAATTCACGGAATGTAACCAATATAAGCTTGATAAAAGAGTAGTAATTGTGAGGTTGCCACTCACTGGAGATATACTGCATATACCCAATTCTAACTAGTGAAACCAAGCTAGTTGCAACACCCAGCCTGTGTGAGATAACTGACCTACCCACACAATGAGCATAACCCTGATATCCTCTTTTGTGGTAGGAGAGAAGAAAAGGGGGATTAAAATAGGGTGACCAGATGTCCCGATTTTATAGGGACAGTTGGGATTTTGGGGTCTCTCTCTTATATATGCTCATATTACTCCCCACCCCCATCCCAATTTTTCACATTTGCTGTCTGGTCACCCTAGATTAAAACTGTATGGTATTGCACTATTTCCTTTTAAAGGAACGTGTGGTCTATCCTCAGAAAATTTGTTAAGACAAATAAAACATGAATGACTATATTGCTGGATTTGACACAAGCTTTTTGAAAACATTACAAGGGTGACTTTAATGAACAGTATGATAAATCAACTTCCCTTGATATTTGGGAGAGGTTTTTTTCCACTCAAGACATATTTACCTCATTAATATAAGATAGTATAAAACATGATTCGATAAATGTGTTTGATGCCCTATGCATAACATAATGCATAACAGCATTATGATTCCAACTATATTTTTCGACTGAAAGGAAATCAGTATTTGAAACTGACTCAAATATACAGAAAAGTGACCTCTAATTACAAGACATTCAAGCTGTGCTATATTTCCATATAAACATCTATTAGAAGGCATCATGCAAATTGCAGTGGGTCCCTTAGAATACAGACTAGTGCTAACTAAATTCCATGTTTGCGTAAAAGCCCGGGATTATATTATTTACACTGATTCCAATAATGTAATCTGTTTTGATGGGTGAATTTCCTATTAAATACTGGCAAATCATACACCCTTACATCTATGTGAATGATTCCATTTGCTGTCAGTTGTGTAATATGGGCAACTTTTGTTACTAGTCAAGCGTAAAAGACAGTGGGAAAAAATTCTGCACACCAAGTGTGACATTGCACTGTGGAAGTAGGCATTAAATTAGAGTGAGAGGTTATAAGTCTGACAGAAACCTGATCTGTATTCCCTAATTATAGAGTCTCACTTTCACAAAACTGACACAAATGTTAAGCCAAATTAAATGTTGTTTAATTAACTATCATATACAAGACTTCAAAGCAGAATGTCTACATGTTATTTAGCAAAGTAACGGAAACCCAAGGACTTGTGAATTATCAGTTAACACAGACTGCCATCTCAGCTAACTGCTACAAGGTTAAGCCATTTCTTTTTCATGCATTTATCCTTTTAGTGCACTGCTTGTAATATTTACAGAAAAAGGCAACATGGTAAACAGTTTCACACAATGAGGTGTGAGAGTTGATAGGGCACTATTCAATAGCTTTGAACTCCCCTGATGAGCTGCCAAAAATCATTATGAATGGCCCAGCTGATGGGCTGATGACTGATAAAAGAGAAAACAAACAGCACTGGTAATTCATGAAAAAGCATACACTGCCATGATAACTAAAAGTGCAGAGTGACAGCTCTTAAGGTAAATGGGATTTTGGAAGCTTCTTTCTTAGAGGATCAACTGTACATGCTCATCATTTTTTGGTTCACCATTAAATATTTTCAGACCTACTAATTCTTTTAGTATTAGGAGGAAAATGGGATTTATGATTATATTTATTTCATTTATTTGGTAAAATGAAACAATCACTCTGTTTTGAATACAAAATTATTTCTGTTATAAAGTGCTAATTGTTGTAGGGCTGATCCTTTAAGGGCTAAAGCCTTCCTGTGACTCGGATGGGACTTCAGGTGCTCAGCACTTTGCAAGATCAGGCTCTTTCACTGGAAATTAAAGTGTCAATGACGCTCAGAAAGTTGAACCTGGGCAGTGGGTGTCCAGACAGACTACTTCTGCAATGCACTATGGGACAACAGCAGGAGTAGTATTAATCAAACACAAATTGTGTTACCTCAGCAGTGGGATGTGCATTGACACTGGCCACTCAACTGATGGAGCCAAAGCCAATGGATATTTTATCTAACTTGGAACTGGGGTAACTTGCATTGATTAATGGTCAGAGAAACATGACCGAGAGCAAATTTGTGCGTGGGCACAAATGTATTTTCCATTGATGGAAGGATGCAGCCACTGAGGTCTCTAACACAGAATAGGCCCTACAACCAGACTCCACACAGGCACAGGGGATCTGCCTGCAGGGATCCAGCTGGCAAATATTTTCAACTACTTCACAGAAAAGCACAACTGCAACACTCTGAATGATTCAGCCATCGTTTCCCAAGGAATATTTTTGGTTAACTCTCCAAAAATATCAGTGCGATTGTTTAAAAAAGAAACAATATTAAAACAATTCAATAGACAAAGCATGGGAAACTGATTTGTTAAAATTTCAGGTAATCTATTTCCAAACCCTGTTTAATGGACAACACTGGCCATACTCATGAACACTTCGAGTCTCCTCACTGCTTACATACCCTCAGTAGGAAGGGCACATTTTCTAAAAGAGCATTATGCAAGTGATGTGTGAACAAAGCCATACATTAACTTAATTTTCCTAATGATTTTACGGCTGTTAAATTGACAATATAAAAGGCACTAATATTAGCAGCCCTTGCCTCTTACTGTATCCACTCTAAACTTTCAAATACCTCAATTATTGAAAATGGAACTTAGCATACAAGTTGAAGTCAAACATTCATGCTCCTTTTCCATTATCTCCCCCAAGGCCAAAACACATGAGCCTTGGAAGTGCTCATTCTACCATCTCCCCTTTCTATCTTTGTCTTGGACTAATCCAGACTGCTAGAGGTCTGTGTTTTAAAAATAAAAACCTTTACATTGTTTAAACAGTTTGTAAAACTTTTAGGGCCTGATCACGTTCCACTGAAGTCAATGGAAACCCTTCCACTGTTTTCATTTGATCTTTTCCCATTCACATTGGCCATATAACCATAGTCTAAACCATGTCAACCCTGAAATGTTTGAAAGTGGTTCTGCAGACAGTTTCTATGCTGGGGAGGGGACCTAACACCCTAACTACATGATGGAAACTTACTGTGTTATAGGACTTCCCAAAAAAATAAAATTAAATAAAATTTTAAAAAACCCTCAGGCTGGTCTCAAAAATTCTGCAAGAATTAACCATTAATAATAAATAATTTAAAAACATTGGGTTGGGAACTGACAGTCACCTTGCAACCAAGTCCTGCATAGCTTTTCACAGTGACAATTTCTTGTTTCCATTAAAAATGATCTGAGACCTGGTCTACACCTAAAACATAGGTTGACGTAGCTGTGGGATGGGAGAAATTCACAATCCTGAGAGATGTAGTTAAGCTGACCTAAGCCCCAGGATAGGATATGTTTACACTAGTGGCAAGCACTACAGCATAGATATTTGCTACAGCAACAGGTGGTTTTCTGTTGCTGCAATGAATCCACGGTCTCAAGAGGTGGTAGCTAGTTCAATGAAAGAATTCTTCTGTCGACCAGGGCTTAGATCAACCTAGTTACCAGAGATGACTATGGCTCCTTCCATCATCATAGCAAGGGTTTACACTATACCAGCATAGCTGAAGCTCATCATCTATGCTATTGCAGTGCTTATAGGGTAGACCTAGCCGGAGACTGAGGGAGCCAGCCAGCCTACCCCAGAAAAAAGTCCCAGAGTAGCACAGTGTCAACCTCAAGTGCCCCATCTCTCCAACAAGGTTAGCTGCTGAGCCAAAATCTTAACACCTTTATTAGAAAGTGTGCTAGGATCCCACCAGTAACTGTGTACTGGTTAGTCTCTTAGTGCATAGGCAGAGTTGGAAGGAAATACAGCTGAGTGTGGACTATTTAAAGAAGGGGGGGCAGCCGGCACAGTACTCCGCCTCAGGGAATGCTCTACCTCACTAAAGTCCAAAACAGCCTCAAACTTGCTGTTCTTCCAGGCAGGTTGCAAAATCCACGTGTTAGAATGGGTGCTAGTAGCAGAGTGCAGATCGGATCTCTGTCCAATGGGCAAGGGCAGCCTTGTCAGCTGTTTGAGTCACATGACTGGTGATGACATTATGTGTAGTGGGGAGGGGCAAAAGGAGATGAGATCCTGCTTTGGGTGGTTTGGTTTTGTAGCTCCTATATGTTAAGGAGGCCTAGAGCTATGGAAGAAGTCTTGACTGAGAAGAACTTGCTTTTAATTTTTTTTTAAAAACTGTGTTCATACATGCACGAGTACATACATACAGGTACAGAAACAGAGGGAAGGCGTAGATGCCCAGGAAGATTGAAGTGTTCTCTGACTGGTTTTTTAATGTTATAATTCTTGACATCTGGCCAAACCGGACAGTCTCTATGCAAAAAAATAAATGGACACAAATCAGATGTCAAGAATTATAATATTCAAAAACCAGTCGGAGAACACTTCAGCCTCCCTGGTCACTCAAAGTCGCAAATTCTCCAACAAAACAACTTCAAAAACAGACTCCAACGAGAAACTGCAGAACTGGAATTAATTTGCAAAGTGAACACCATTAAATTCGGCTTGAATAAAGACTGGGAGTGGATGGGTCATTACACAAAGTAAAAACTATTTCCCCACGCTAATTTTTCCCTTACTGTTACTCACAACTTCTTGTCAACTGTTTGAATGGACCATCCTGATTATCACTACAAATATTTTTTTTCTCCTGCTGATAATAGCCCACCTTAATTGATTAGTCTCAGAGTTGGTATGGCAACACCCATTTTTTCATGTTCTCAGTGTGTATATATCTTTCTACTGTATTTTCCACTGCATGCATCTGATGAAGCAGCAAAGAATCCTGTGGCACCTTATAGACTAACATGCATCCGACGAAGTGGGTGTTCACCCACAAAAGCTCATGCTCCAAAAAGTCTGTTAGTCCATAAGGTGCCACAGGATTCTTTGCTGCTTTTACAGATCCAGACTAACACGGCTACCCCTCTGATACTTGACATCTGATGAAGTGGGTTTTAGCCCATGAAAGCTTATGCTCAAATAAATTTGTTAGTCTCTAAGGTACCACAAGTACTCCTGTTCTTTTTATATACAATTTACTTATTGATTCACCTTCTTCTACATGGTGTCAAAAATTCCTCCTTGGAGTGATTTCCCCATTTAAATCTCTTTTGTGCATAAGTTACATATTCAACAAAGTAAATGGTAGTTTTGGATTACTACAGCATGACGTGTAAGTGTTACATATAGCCTTGTAAACTGCACATCTGATAATCTATAAATATATTTGTGAAAAGGCAGATATTTAATTATAAAAAAACCTCAGAAGTCCTTTAATATCTGCAGTTATATACCAAAGCCTTCCAGAGGTGAAGAACCGCTATGGTTATTTAGTTACTTAGATTCTGAACAGCAAACAGCCTTCCTTACGCTAGCATCTGATGACTGAAACACTTTTTCCTCTTAAGATAACAAGCAAACAAGGTAGTGTCAGTAGCTCTCTGCTCCTTCACAGCATGAATATCTTGGATTTCACATCAAAATGGTAACACTGTTGTGACATGTCACTTCCATGGAACTGATTTACAGAAGGAGCAAAAGACAAAGTTTAAAGAAGGCTGTGGAATGATCCCCAATATAAATGACTTTTTCAGCCAGGTGACACTGCAAATGGGAAATAAATTATATAAGAGTGCAAACTTCTTTCCAAGTGACCATATGATCACACCACCTTTGACCTTATCCTTCCCACATCCTAAACCCTCTCTGCATTACTGTATGCACCTGTTCATGTCTGAATCCTGAAAACACTTTACAGCCAGAACCCTTAGACTACAAGATTTTCAAGGCAGTGACTCCAGTTTTTCGTTGTTGTTTTAGATAAGTGCCATGCACATAACACACAAGCACAATAGCAGCTCCTAATAGTTTAAAAAAAAACCAAACAAAAAAAACTCCACCTGATTTTATTTTTTAAGAAAGCTTTTAAAATTTCTTGACTTTGTTATACTTACAACTTTCCTGAGGTATAATTTGCACATCTGGGCACCATGTACCTCTCTCACAAAAGATGGTGGTTTCTCCCTTCTTCTCAGCACAGGTGTAGTAGCAAAGTCTCATATTACCCAAGTTTACTTCCTTGTACAACTGTCAAACAGTACAATTATTAGAATTCCATGAAGTTTTATCACAATTTAAAGCCTCACCTGAATTTGCCAAAGTAGTGAGAATTCATTTCATCATGAATTATCTTGGCTTTGTTACTTCCGAATTCATAAGTGCCATTAATCTGTGACATATCTCCCAAATCAGTGTCAATTAGCAAGGTCTCCCATACGTTGTTCTGACTCATCAAGCAGTGAGCAGCAGAAAACAGGTGTTTCAAACAGACAGCACATTGTACCTGTGCTCTATATTTTTTATTGAGTACCTACAGATTTCCGTGAGAAGATTAAGGTTCTTGTTTTTAAACTTTTAAGTCTGAAATGGCCGTTACGGGAGCAACAGCTTTGCCCCTTGAGCATTACTGCCGTACTTGGAATAATCTGAGGCACATGAGTTGACAGCCCCCTCCGGGCATAAACTTCAGAGGCCCCAGAGCACGGCACTAAGAGCGAGAAGTGCTTATAACTCTATTTCACGTCCCCTGTTGGTGATGACTCTCAGGAACCGCTCCAAGATATACCTGTTCTCTCACGCTTGTCTCCTGGGAGGAGTGGAGGAATGCTGACAGACTGGAAGATTACAATCTGGGGTCAAGAAGATACTATAGGGCCTGGGTTTGTGTTATGTTGTGCTCCTGAAGATAAAAAAGCAACAACACTGTCAAGAACCAAGGACAATTACCTTACATGCTTCCCACATCTTGCTCTGCGTTGTTCAGACCTGCAACATCACTGCAATTCCAGTCCCAGCCTTTCTAATACCGAGAGACTTGCTTACTCCAAGTTATTTGTGGTCTTGTTATATGAACACGCCGAGGTGACCACTAACCCTGTTTTCTCTCATGACCTACTCCAGAATTTGAACCCAGACTTTCAGCCAGTGCAATCCAGCCCTGGATCTATCTTGTTAGCGTATTTAGTATAGATGTTAAAAGCAGTTACAGAATATTCGATTTGCAACCTGCCAAGTCTCATTTATGTGATGTAGCCATTGCAATAAAACACTTTTGACATATTACACCGGCCTATGACATGATGCCAATGGAAAATGACAAGCCACAACACAATGAATATGATAACATTTAAAAGCTACACATACCTGAATAACTAATAATTACCAACAGTTCTAAAATAGGTCAGAAAAAGATAGGGGTACCAAGCATGATTTGAAAAGCACTTGCCAGCATCTTCCTGAAAATGCTTCAAGTCAGTGTAGAGTGCACCAGATAACGTCAAGGTGCTTTCTCAGTCCATCCTCTACAGAGCTATTATTTAAAAACGAAAGAAATTCTATCCTATATAGATTCTTATACTTCCCTCATCACTGAAGTATCCTAGTACCCTCCACTAGTGCATGTGACTAACAACGGACACGTGTGGTTTGTTCTTGCTCCCATCCTCCCCCAGTAGGAGAGTGCTGGGTCAAGTTGTGTCTCGCTGTTTGCCTGTATGCACTGCTGCCCATTTATTTCAGAAGAGGCAGGTTGAAAAAGTGCAGCTTGGACTTGGAGCAAAAGGCAGGGAGGCTTTTGCTGGGCCTTTGCTCCTCAGTCTTGGACTAGCCCCTGGAAAACTGTCTCATGCATGAGTGACCTTTACCCTTGCAACCCTTCTGCCCCTCTGAGTTGGCAGCAACAAGGGCCGGGTTCAGTATCCAGGGGTTCCGTTTCAGTAACACAATGCATAACCAGCTCGAGCCCCCACCCAGTGACCTGGGACACTCACATACCACACTCCCCTGGGCGCCTCTAGGAGGCAATACTTCCCCTCTCGCAAGCACGGAGTCTGAGTGTAGCAAAATCTTTTTAATAAAGGGAGGAATCAATGCGGCATCCCATTGGAGAAACACCACAAACCGGGTTATAACACAAACCATAAACAAAAACCCACCTCCAAGTACGTTTGGCACTGTCCTTTTTCCCCTTAGGGTTTTTAAGTCCAATCACCCCAAAGTCCAACAACCCAAAAGTCTCTGGTCAGTGCCATCTCAGAGTTCGAGAGTTTATCTGTAGAGGTCCCTCCCCCCAGCCTGGATAGAAAGGGGCACCTTACGTGGTCCGGGGCCAACTGCCCTGCCTCTCCGTGGGTTCTGCTTCTGCCTTCTCCACGAACTGCTCCGCTTTACCAGCTGCTCCACTCTGCTCTTCCAGTCGTCCTCAGGAACTGCTCCGCTCCACCAGCTGCTCTGCTCCATGAGCTGCTCTGCAAACTGCTCGGCTCTGCTCTGCTCGTTCTGTGGGCCACTCCACCCGTCCCACAGCTACTCCACTCTGCCAGCCGCTCTGCTGCCACCAGCTGTCCCGTGATCCGCTCCAGCCGTCCCCGCAACTGCTCCACTCCACCAGCTGCTCTGTTCCACAGTATATCTTCAGGCTCCCCCACTAGTTAGCACAGTACTCAGTGCTCTCAACTCAGTTATTTCAGCTCTTTAGTGATTTCAACTCTTAGTGATCTCAGCTCTTAGTGGGGGAGCCCCAGTGCTAGTGCACCATTAGCCCAAAGTGAATTCAGCTCAGTAACCTGTATTTAGATTCTTGAGGGAATAAAAATCAACTCTGACATTCCACAGTGGAGAGAGGAGGGGGTGGAACTGGTGCTTCTGGCTCCACGAGGAGACTGCACCACCAGGCACAGATACCTGTCCCCAGCCTCTCTCAATTCACTGGGTTTTGGAACCCATGTCCCTTGTCTAGCAAGTACCACCCAACTGAGTGTGAGTCATTTGTCACCAAGCAGTCCCACAGCTCAGCAGTCTGGGATAGGGTAGGCGTGCCTATGCAAATACACTCTCTGAAATTCTTTCCACCAGAAGTCAGGGTAGAGCTTATTCTTACTCTGCTTACACCCTTATGATAGAAAGTTCCGTTGTGCCCAAGAAACCAAGTTGACCACAGCTCTTGTCTCAGAGCTTTAGGTGATCTAGATATCCTAGGCACTGGCCATAGAAGTTGTACTTGGCTTAATGAGTATAAATATACAGCATTGCCATCTGAGGAGCTGAAAGCACTTTACAAACATTAATGAATTAAATGGAGGATAGCTCAGTGGTTTGAGCATTGGTCTGCTAAACCCAGGGTTGTGAGTTCAATCCTTGAGGGGCCCATTTAGGAATCTGGGGCAAAATCGGTACTTCGTCCTGCTAGTGAAGGCAGGGGGATGGACTCGATGACCTTTCAAGGTCCCTTCCAGTTCTATGAGATAGGTATATCTCCATATAAAAATGTACAGCACTCCTGTAAGATAGGGAAATACTATCCCTCTGTTACAGGCTGGGAAACAAGGACAGAGAGAGGTTAAGTGATTGTCCAAGGTCACAAAATAAATATGTAAAAGAAAGTGGAACTCAGATCTCCTGACTTCCAGCCATGCACTTTAGACACAAGATCATCATCATCTCTAATTCATTCATGCCAGGCCTGATGCCTAGAAGTAGCCTATGTGATATAGCTAATAATAAAAATGAATATTAGGGAAAAATCCACCTTTGCTTATATTCTTTGTTTGCTTTTCTTTGACAAAGTATTACTGGCACAAAATTTCATAGAAAGTGGAATTCAGAATCACGTGCATAAGTGTGTTCTGATGAGTTGCAAACACCAGGAAGCAGAAATAATATGGAGGAATATAGATATTAGAAATATGGCCAGCAAATACCACAATGAAATTCAACTTGTAAAAATGCAAGCCAACATACCTGGAGAAAAATAACCTAAAACATATAATCAGTGAGAGGAAGAAATGGTGGAAGCAGTATTATTGAGGGAGAATAGTGAGTGACTCTGGACAACAAATAAAATAACTATGCTCTTTAATATGTTTTTTCTAAAAGTCAGTGCAATTTTTCATGGAAAAAGGGAAAGCCATCAGATCATGGAGCCAGGATAACCCCCTCTATCCTGTTCTGAGGGCATCACACTGAAGATAATGCTTTCAATTCTGGGCACCACAATACCAGAAAGAAATTGTCCAAATTGAGAGCGTTCAGAGAAGAGCAACAAAAATAACCAAACGTTTCAAGAGATGATTTTTGAAGGAGGAGTGGGAGAAACTAAGTTTGGCTAAATTATGACAATGAAGAGAACATAAGAGTCTATTTGAATGCCAAGGTCCAGAACCTCAGAGCTGAGCCACCAGAACCAACAGCATAGGTGGGGTCCAGTAGTGTGGAGAGTGTTGATGAGTTCATCTACCTAGGCTTCAAGCAGAGTTCAAACAGTCACAGCAAACCAGACATTCTTTGACGAATAGGTCTTGCTGCCTCCAACATGAAGTCCACTTCTTGCTTATGTATGCAAAACTATCTTTGTGCTGAGACAAAGTTCAGAATCTGTCAAGCCTGTGTATCACTTGTATTGCTATGTGGGTAAGAAATCTGGACACCATTCCAGGAAGACTTGCTGGTCAGTGTCAAATCCTAAGCATGAAGTGGTTTGGCTTTGCACAACAGGTTTCATTCTTGCAGAGATCTGGCCTTCCTTCAGGTGCTAGTTTTTTAATATATATATATAAAGGTGTTGCATGCTATTCAGCCACGTAGCTAGGATGGACAAAGACACTCCAGCACACTGTGCTTTCAAACTCTCCATCAACATACAAAGAGGTGCACATCCTGACCCTACCTGGCATTGCATGCAGGATCACCATAGAGATTTGTGGATTTGCAGGACTGAGCGAGATCTGGGAACTTCAGTACAAGATGGCTGTTGCAATGCCATCTACCATGGTCTCTCTGGCTGGCATGGCTGTCCTCAATAGGCTATGCGTGTTTGATGATGAAGAATATTTGAAGGATGCCAACATCAAAAGTGGTGACAAAGTATTGTTTGGTAAACAGAAGTGTACATAGACGGAATGAGCAAGGCTGGATGGAGAACAGCAACTCCATTTCATTGAGGATTTTGAGATTTCAAAATTTAGTTTCATTTAGATTCAGAACAAAACCCCGAAGTTTTGAGATCCTCTGCAAAACAGAATTCCCATTCTCTATCCAACTGTACTAGTAGCCTTGGCAACAGGGAAGCCCATTTGGGGCACTCTCTCAGACCTTCCTCAGGCTCCCAGCAGCCCACCAAGCAGGCAAGTTAGAAGGAAGCCAGGCAGGGGTTCTCCTGAAAGCTGCCTGGGCTACCATGACATTTCTTCAAAATTAACATGGAACATGCCTTGGAACATTCTGATTTTGAAGAATCAGTAAATTCCAATGAAAACAATGTTTTGTCATAATTAAAAGCCCTTTCTGAAATCTAGCTGTATTAAATTGCGTAAAAGTCCCTCATGGGAAATGGTAGAAACCCCACTGCTGCCTGAGAGTACTTTAAACAAGACAAGACTGAACAATTATTTTCAGTGTCCAAGCTGAGACAGACAATTTCTCATCTGTAAATGGCATTTCTCCACTCAGACTTCCCCCCCTTACAACACACACACACAGATATAAGCAGCTAATGGACTAGAATTTTAAGCACCAATACAGGTTGCCTCGAGGGTCCTGTCAGCCTCCCCGGGCACATACTCAAGTACTTACTGTAAAGAGATGCATGGTCACAGGCTGGGAGGTGAAGCACACCTGCTTGCCACAAAATTGGCTAGAGAAATAAAGGAGACACACTTAAGAATAAGTGAAAACACTTTTGTTCAGAAAGTGCATCTAAGGTGTTGTGTGTAACCCAGTCAGATGTGTTTGTTTTTAAATATTTTTAATCTCACAGTATATTAAAGAGGAAATATTTTCAGTGATCTATGTTTTCATTAAGTCACCTTTTACATAGAAACGTCCATACTTCACTGCAAAAAGGTGATTTAAGATTTAAATTTCAGTTTGGAAATGTAAAAGAACAAACATAAAATACAGCTGTGATTTCCTGCTAAGACAAGGACACTAGAAGCCCAGATAACAAAGTGAGAGGGAAGATGCCTGATAATCTGTTTCTTGGCAAGTTTGAATGTTTAAGAATCATGCAGAAACTCAGAGCTATCGACAAAGCTTATTTCAGCTGAAGCTGGTAAGTGTCATGTGCACTATGAGTTGTACTGCTCTGCATTGTATAAAAGGCATATTTTGGGGACTGCTGGAATCTGCCAGACAAAAACAGCCAGAGTAAATTGATCTAGTCGGCAGTTCTACAAAATCTTAGGGATCCAGCTGCAGCATTACATGCCACAGAATTCTTAGGGTCCTGTTACACTAGAACTAAGGTTGTGCAGTTTAAGATGTTATATTGTTCATTACTTTCCCAAAACTTGAAATCATTTTAAAATGAAGTTTTGCCAACCAACATTTTTTGGTGGGCTGGGGGAGGAGGAGGAGGAGGAGGAGAAATCACACTGTGGTATTTTTGTTTTTAAAAATACAACTTAAAATTGGCCATTGTGCATTTTTTTAAAAACTCCTTTTCACCAGAAAGGTTAACCATGCCAATTATCCTACAAACGTATAGGACTTTTCATGCCCAAAGAACACTCAGACAAAACAAAATCTTTAATGGGCGAGACAGTGTGTTCTCCTGCATGTGTAATTCACTACCAGAGAAACCAAAGAAAGGAAACAATGGGAATTTCCCACCATGATGTTCTTGTACATTTCAGGGGTCAAAAATCAACTGATGATCTTTTGAGTCACAATATGGCGTGGTATGCATGGAGTTTTGGCCTTAAATAAGAATTTTTGTTTAGCTTATTCAAAAAGTTAGGCCATGACTTCTTTAGATTTCTGTTGAATTTTATGCTTCGTGGTTATTTAGAGCCAAGGAAACAGTTTGAAAAGTCATCGCAATGCTTTAGAACTGCAACATGTTTTAGAAACTTACTTTTTGTTTTGTTTTAGAGAGTTTATTGCTTCTTCCAAAAGGTTCCAAGAGCATATTCCTGGAGAATGAAGTCCTCTATTCAGCCACAGAATAGATACAGACCAGGGAGCAGGAGTCCAAGTTCCTGGCCATGCATCCCAACTCTGACCTAGGATGAGATGATAGTTCAGTCATTATGCCAATTTAGTCCTTGGCCTCTTTGGTGAGATGGCCAACAAGAGACCACAATGTGAAACACAATGTAGGACAATGTGTGATGTTTAAACTCCTTAGCAAGAATAGAGCCGAAGTTATCAATCTACTTCAAATGTGACTTACCCGCTCAAGAAACCTTACCATTAGGTTGGGAAATAGTCTAGAACAAAACCTATGTACTTCTAGAGCACCCTAGGCCATTGTCATGCGACCAAATGGGAAGGTAGGAAAACGCCATAATTTCTCTGTGCAAATACTAGCTGCTTTAAGCCAAGCACAATGCAGAACCTGAACTGATGACCACAAATAATTACATGTGAGAAAAGATTTAGTCACTTTGATTGCAAAGGGGTCCCCTGCTTAAAACTGCAGCTTGTATGACGAGGCTCATGGTGGGTAAACGCACCCAAAAGTTGGAGGCATCACACACAAAGTTGTTGAAGGGTGTCATCCAACTTCAGATATAAAAGGCTTGTACTTGGATCCAGGTAGAATAATGGTGAGGAAATAAATGGAATTCTTTATCCAGGAAGTATTCAGTCTGTATGGTGAAATGGTTCTTTCAAGGCAGAGAGGGTCCATTTCATGGCCATGCTAAAGCTTCGCCTAAGAACTGACCACATATATACCTCTACCACGATATAACGCTGTCCTTGGGAGCCAAAAAATCTTACCGCGTTATAGGTGAAGCCACGTTATATTGAACTTGATATACTTTGATCCGCCAGAGTATGCAGCCTGAGCACTGCTTTACCGCATTATATCTGAATTCATGTTATATCGGGTCTCATTATATCAGGGTAGAGGTGTATATTTTAAAATATTTCAGCTAAATGTACCCAACCTGGATCCACCCATTTGCCAGATTAAAGGAGGCGGTACATAGGCATGATGAACTCTCTTCTCCCAACTACACTCATAAAATAAGTAAATCAATACCTAGCTCTTCTACAGCACTTTTCATAAGTAGATCTCAAAACACTTTAGAAAGGAGATCAGGATCGTCATCTCCATTTTACAGATAGAGAATGTGCAGAGGTAAAGCGATACCTGTATGGCCAGCCCCCGACCAAAAGGGCTTCCTCCACCCTGTACACACCAAGAACATCCCCCTGGCAGAAGACTGACTCCGGCTGTTGTGAAACTGCCTCAAATACTTAGGAGTCTCCCTGACATCCAGGAGCGTCCTTGTCTATAGAATCTGTCCCTAGCAGTTTTACAAAAACTCATGTTCTGTCCAAGTTTCTGAAATGCTACGTGAACTCTGAGTAACTGAGAGCACTTGCACTTCAAGATCCACCCCATGAATCCTGTCACATTACCACCCTGTCCTCATCCTCCCTTCATAAGAGACCTTGAACCGGCCCACCTCAACATGCAGAGTCAAATCCACATGGAGTCAGAAGCTCATTTGGATTCTGGGCAGTGTTGCAAGTGTGATATCCTGGTCAACTGGCTGTACTTCTCCCAGGAAATCTCTAGTCTAATTTGAAGGTTTGAGTATGTTACTAAATTGTTGGGGGATGGAACACCAGGTTGTGCTTAATTTATAAAAATAAAAGGTACTACAAGAGGTTTTTACATAATCTCCCTTCCCATTCTATAGAATGGAATAAATTCCTTAAGTTATGCTCTGAAAGGAAACCTCTATTATCCCATACTTTGTGCTATGGGAACTTGAAAATTCAGCTACTGATATCCAGGGTATCAGTCAGTAGAAGTCATGGTGATAGTTTGTAGTAGGAACACCTGTCCATTGAGGAACTCGACTTTATTCCAAAATAATTTTATTTTATTCTCATTTTATTCCAAAAAAGTCCAACACTTAGCAGCTGCTAACAGCATTATCAGTACCTCAGCTTCACTAGAACTGGCACCTCTGACTGAGAAAGACATATTGAACCCATAACACCAATTTGCAGAGACATCTAACCCATTTAGTTTTGTGTTTTGTTTTTTAATTCAAGTTTGTTTCAGGATTTTATACTCACCCACTCCAAAATGAAGCAACAAATGGATAATCCCACAATCTTACTAAGGTGCCACGCTATAAAGCTTGTCTAGTATTGTACGGGTAAAAGTTTACTAAATTGTGCTCTTTGGAAAGCAACACCACCATCATATAAGGTTGAACCTTTTAATGCAGGCCTTTCATCAACCCATAACATTGCTCAGGCTGAGCAATCTCTGCATTTTACAAAATCTGTTTGTAGGTTAAGGCTATGTTTGTATAATTGTCCCTTGAAAACACTACTCATCAGCATGCTTCATTGCCCTTTAGTTTATATTGATTTAACATAGCACACTGTGTTATAGATAATTGTGTGTAAAACATTTTGTGCCATGTTAATAAAAGGTGAAGAAGTCAGTTTTGAGAAATCACCAGAGAAGTCCAGTATGTACATGTCAGTCTCCTTGGAATCATTCCTAGAAATAATAATTGGCTCTTTAGACCTCAGTATGAAGCAAACAGTAACTTTAAACTACAAAAGGACCTTTTCCAAACCTGTAGCCTTTTTTTTTTTTTTTGGAAGGCCTTATGTTTAGTTAGGCAATTTTCTAAAATATGTTCATCATCTGCAATAAGACTAAGGTGGGTGTCTTCTTTGTGAGACAATCATGAAAACTGCACCAGTGGCTAATCCTCCTTTTGGAACTGGAACCCAGGCAAAGTATCCACCAGATGTTCAGGCACTCATTAACCAATTCATTTCAGTCACATACACCATGAGAAAGGTAAGATTCAGAGACTAATAACCTTCTACCAAAAAACCCGTACAAATGGAGAGCTGAAGTAGAAATTCTCCCCTTCATTCACCCATTATGGGCTAGGCACACTAATGCAAGTGTATGTTTTCCAAACATTATGTTTATATTGGGAAATCCATTCAAGTTATTAGGACAATACAGGTCAGCCCAATTCTGGGTTCTCTGTACAAAACATTTTTTCTGGCCTAGTTACCCTATTTATAAAAACTAACAGCATTAAAAGCAAAGTGAAAGCCAATTTCAAAAGATCTTGTCCTGCAAACGCTACCAGATATGGTACCTGTTACCAAAATAGTCCCCATGATGTAGGCCACACAATATTAATAAACTAAATAGAGAATAACTTAGTTCCATGCAAAGTATTTAAAATCTGTGTTATATCTTTGGTTACAGAAAGTTACTGTAGTTCAGAATAATCATTTTTCTAAATAAAACCTAGTTTTTAAGGCAGTATTTTTTTGCTGACAATAGCAACAGTTTGGTTTATACTGAGGATCAAACCACCTTTGAGTTTAAAAAAAATACACAAACACACAAAACTTACATGTGTTTGCATTTTTACAAACACAAAAAACGGAGTGTTCAGGGCTGCTTTCCATCAATGGGGCCCCCCGTGGCCGAGCAGGTATTATGGAGTCTGCCTCGGTTTCTCTTTGGTTCAGCCAACCACTGTTTAGCCCCATCTGCTAGTTCCTCATTTTGACTCTAGCCTTTCACCTCAGTTGTTAATAGGCTCTCTCTTCTTGGGGCAGCAATGAGTCTAGTGAGTCAGGCAGCCGGTAAAAGGGGTTCAAACACCTGTGCTCTGCTTTAATAAGCCCTTTGCGGGGGGCTGGAAAGGGAACTCAGACCCACTCATTCCACTGGCTCCCAGTCCAGGGATTCTTTCTGAAGCAGGTGGAATCAGTTTGTGCCAATCTCTGACTACTTCCTACCACACTTCTTTAGCAGGCTGTTTTTCAGACTCTTACTCTGTGACCCTTTTCCTCTGGAAGGCCAGCAACCTTGGTGACTTCCGAGCACTCCATTGCTGAAGGATCTTACTCTCAGTAGTTCTCCAGCCTCTCAGCAGTTGCACCTGACCTTCCTTCTGATTTGAAGCCTTTGCTCTCCCCAGCTGTGGCACGGCCACTAATCAGCCCCAACTGAGCAGGCAGCTAGTCTGCCTGTTAACCCTTCAGCAGCTGGGACAGCCTAGGGACTGTCTACCCAATGATAAACCATCATTTTAAAATGGCCTTGATCAAGAAGAGGCATTTTGTACCTGTTTTAGCCTCACTTCTCGGGAGGATATTAACTGAGTGCTGTTCCCTGCTCCCTGAGTGCCACAGGGAGTTTCTAGGCCATGCTCTGGAACACTTCTATCCACAGAAAGAATCCCTTCAAAGACCTTGACTCATGGGTTATAACAATCAGATTAACACTGAAATCTGATGTGGATTTAGACAGCAGAAAGGGTACCCTATGACAACACAATCAGTTGCCTTCATTGTCTTATAGTTTGACTCCCAGTTTCTTCTCTGACAGCCTGGGTCTCCTTCCCTGCTCTGCCACTGACACACTGTGTAACCTTGGGCCAGTCAAACTATGTGCCTCAGTTTTCCCATGTATAGAATGCTTGTCCGTCACTGTAAAGTGCCAAGAGATGCATGGTTGAAAGGCGCTAGTCATGTGCAAAGTATTATTTCTGCAGTGCCACCTGTGACACTCAAATACAAACTGCAAAGAGAATTATTGCACTTACTAACTAAATGCAAATTTGTACCTGGAATATATCAGCCTATTTGGGTGGGTTTTTTGTGCTCCCATGGAACAGATGAAAAAGTTGCTAAAATAAGCACTTCAGTTTTCTTGTACTTTACAGATGCCTCATCTGTTTTGAAATGACTAAGGTAAGCTTGTTTTAAAAATTGTTACATGCTTTGTGGAAAAAATAGTGATCTTCCCTCCTGTGAAACTTTATAAATGTATCTCCTACTAGCTTTACTCCAAATTTATGAAATGTTTCAAAAAACAACCCCCCCACAAAGAAAAAAAAAAGTTTTACAACTGATATTAAACCTTTTAAAGAACATTATTTTAAGTAGGGGCACAGTAGTTGCTGGATCGAAAGTTCTTCTCTGCAGCTCAATAGAGTACAAAGGAGCCGGGAGTGACAAGCATCAGTGTCCTACGCTAGCATAGTATAATTTTTGGTGGAGTGAGCCATCTAGATAAGGCAGAGACAAACACATAACAGCCTAATACAGATGTTAGAGAGAAAATTACCAACAAAGTCAGTCACCAGTCTCCTTCCTTTTCATTTGACTCTCTGTGACAGTGACAAGAAGTTGTCAAAACCAGCCAAACCAAAAATTTAACAAGTAACAAAAAAGTGCCTCTCCCTCCCATATATAAAGCCATGCCAGGCTACATTTTGAACTACCATTTAGGTCATTTTAATTTGCCTCATGTTAGGCCATCACCAGAACATTACTCATTAATTACCAAACTGAACTCAACTATAATCATTGAAGTGCAACAGGTTACAATAAACTGAAAAAATGATAGCTTAAAGAGGGGCATTGTCAGGCATAGAAAATTTTCAAAAGAGCCTAAGTGACTTTGGAGGTTAAGTACCATTTTCAAGAGTGATTCAGGCTTGGTTCACTCTAGAAACTTTTGCCAGGATTACTAAAGAGTATGATTATTATTGTTTTTTTAAACAGTTTTGCCAGTATAATCTGAATCTACACAAGAAGGGTTTGCCAGTATAGCCGGCAACCCTCTTCTAGCACAGACAAGACCTCAGTCACATAGACGCCTAAATCCAAAAGTGAAAATTTAAAAATGGGATTTAGACACTTTGAAAATTTTACCCCGGTCAATATCAAACATGCAATAGCAGGATGCATATCTAGTTTAGGAAGTAGAAATGGTGGGCTGCGTTGGATATTGTGGGACGTATTTCAAACATTTAATCTATTTATTCTTTTCTGAAAAGGAAACTTCATTATAATTCACCAATTTAAGATAACCCATGAATCTGAAGTGTGTTAAAAAATAAATCCTTCATTAGGCACTAGAGGCTATCAAATATGGCTGGACAAGACTGCCAACAAACGAGGCTAGCACCCCTGGAAAATTTTCATAACAGTGGAGATAATCCAACCTCCAATGCAAATGATGCTGCTAACACACACTTACTGTCTCCCATGAGTGTGTGATGGTGGTTGTTGATGCTTCCCATGAACCGACCTCGAACAAGAAAATACACTGGTAAGTCTACAGAGCCCGAACACACTTTTTGGTGCTACTATGCAATCGACACATTAGCCTTAGTTCTGCCTGCCTTCCTCCATTATGAGCCAGACAGCAGAAAGAATTCCTGTATTATCCAGATAGCAAGTGAAGCTACACATGAAATGTTACCGTGACCATTTAATTTTCTTTTGATGAATTTAATCATATTGCAAGTTTAATAAAATAAATAAATAAATAAATAACTTAAGTAGGATCTGGATGCTGGGAAGAGTTGATTTCCTTTGACTTGTTGCCATGTTTCTGAAGAGAATAAGACAGAACTTGGATCAGAAGAGGGCAGTTGCATTTGCCTTAGTATTTTATTCTGAATTTGAAGGATGAGAAATGGGAAAGGGGTCACTGACTCTGTGTTTTTTGTATGGCACGGGGCACACTGGGTACATTGATTGGAGGAAGAGATGCCAAAGAACAAAACTAGAATAGAACAGAAAAAGATTTCAAGACCATCAATCACCTGGCAACTCAGATGCAAGCAAGTCCCCACTGCTACTGTGCTGACATCCTCCGAAAGAGACAGGTTGGTGTAGGACTTACAGGAATTGATCCTGGCAATGACAGACAAGATGCAAGCTTCAACACCGTTGTAAGAGAAGAGCTTTGTGGAAATAGACTCAGAAATAAATAAGTTGTCCCAGGCCACAACAGAGTCGGCTTAGATCACTGACGTGATAGACTGCAAAGGCACCACTGTTGTGTCAGCACAGCTGCTGATCATGCACACTGGAGGCTCACTGCAGCTCAGAGATACACAAAGGGCCTGATTCTGATCTAATGTATGCTGGTGTAAATCAAAACTATGGATTTACACTGGAGTAAAACACTGGTGTTAAATGGAGTTACACTGGATAAAACCGATGGGAGAGGAGAGTGAAAGGCCCCAAATCCTTATAGGTGTATGTGTATGGAGAGGGGGAATTAAGGAGGCTGGGGGAGAAATATCAAGTATAGCAAGGCTTTCCTACATGAAAATTAAGCATCAGAGAAGATTTTTTAACCCAGCAACATACTAATTTTCTGTAATGCCACTTTTCTATCAAGTGCACACAAATCTGTTACATTACAGACCACAGAGTGCTTTTCAAACCCTAATTCCTTTGTAATTTCATAATATCTCCCCAAGCTAAATGCTCAAATTTGCTCTGAGACCACCATGGAAAAACCAGGAGACCTGCCAGTAAGTCTCAATAGGGGGCGCTCTTTCCTATAAGTCAACCCTGAAACAATGCTTCACCAAGTTATCAGAGGGGACCCTCACTTGGTCAGAGATGCTGGAACACAAAACCAAGGAGCCAAATCACTTGTAGTCATTAATATCCCCTGGCACTTTACTAAGAGGTAAGGTGTCATATGAAGTGTCCTGCTCACATTCCAATTTGGATAATTACAAACCTACTTACACTTACCCTTCAATTTTCACAGATTATAGGCAGAGCTGGTAACTCTACTTAAAGTTGCCAACACTTCCCATTATAAAGACCCTGTTTTCACTTGCTTATAATTTTATCATACTTTAAATATTCGGGCTGAAGTTTTCCATGCCAGGTGTCTGCCTCAGGCTGAGTTTGGGGAGAGAAATTTCAGCCAAAGAGGCTCAGCCCTTTTCAAGTACAAGGGGGGGGAGGGAAAATAAATTGTTTTGCTTATGTTAAATGTTGGGGTTGTTTTTTTTTTGAAAAACTCTAGCAGAGGCTTGATAATTTGGCAGGGGGTGGCCTTTGCGTCAATGATGTGCCTTTGCTGACCCAGTGAAAATGCACCTAACTGTGGCCAAATTATAAACCTCTAAAAAAGTCTTGATTTGCACATGCCCATCAAAGCTGAGCAGGACTCTCCTGTGCAGTTTTAGCTCTGGGCTGCCACAGGCTGTGTCAGGTCTGGGTTCAGGCTCCTACACTGAGAGCAAGGAGACTGCTTGGGCCGAACCAGAAGGGGGAGAAAATGAGAGCACAGGAAAGAGACAAATAGGAGAAAGAAGCCACCCAGCTCGAACGCAGAAGTGACAAGAGACAGATTTTGAGGGGAGGGGAGAAGAGTAGATTGGGGCAAACTGGGACTGGAGGCTGAGAGTTGGACAGAGGGATAGATTGAATGGTCGGGCAAGAATATTGGGCATGGAGAGGGGACTTGGATTGGAAGGAGACTGGGACTGAGATGAAGCCAGGGTGAGGCGACTTTCAGGCAGTAGATTGGGGGACACATCGAATGAGGAGTCAGGGGACGGGGACAGGCTGAGCAAGGAGATTAGAACCAAAAACCAGTGAGGTGTGGGGCGAAGGAGGTGAGAGGGGAGAGCTGATAAGGACATGAGGGGAGAGAAAACTGGGACTGGCTGGGCAAAGAGACTGGCACAAGGAAACAGGGAGAGGTGGAGGAGACGGGGACGAGAAGTAGAAAAGAACTCCTTAGGAATGGGGAAGAGACCAGACAGGAACAGGCTGGGGGCACAGGTAACCTTAAGTCTGACTTTTCCTAACTTCAGTTTGCAACCTTAATAATGTTCTTTTAATAGTTTCTGCATGTAACATACCCTAACATACTTTAATACCTCAACTGAACTGCTACACTGCTATTTTTACCCCAGCAGTGGCTGCATTTCAGTGACAGCTGAACACTTCTTGGAAATATAGTTCCTAAAGCACCTTGGGACCATTTATGACAAAAGGTATTTTATTAAAGGCTAGTATTTGAAAGGCTGAGACAAAAGCCTTTTTCAATTTAAAACAAAAGACATTTTCAAAGTTTATTTGAGTAAGAGTGGTTTGTAATGGACACAATGACAACCACCAATACCAAGAGACGAATAGTTTGGGAATGTCCTGTGCTTGTAATGACCATCAGGTTGTGTCTGTGTGTATGTCAGAAAATGGGCTGTCATGTTTCAGTGCAGTACTTAGTTCTAAGCACTCCAGAGTATACACAGTGTGTACATTCTGTCTACACACTGAACATGTCCCCCACACAAATGGTCATCAGAAGGAGTGCATCTTCTCCATCAACAGCTGTTTCCACTATTTCCGATTGCTGGAATTTCTAGAAAGTAATTTTTTGTTTAATAAATTCAAACTTACCCCTCATCTAAGTACCACTGGGGAGGGTGGGGTTTATGTGGCTTTTTAACTGATAGATACACAACTGGTTTCAATTTAACCCCCTCTTTCTCCTCCCCAAGAGAAATAAGTAAAATACACTTTATTACTTATTAGCTGGTAACAGAATACCTTTTGACAAGCTGAACCGTTGTAACAGGCGGCAGTTCAAGTTTCTGCATGGCCTATTTAGAATGAAAACAGGAATGAGAGACAGCTCAGTAACTGGGTTTTAAGCATAACTCAGCCATCATTCTGTGCCCAAACCAAGTCCTTTTATCCAGTTAATTTAGTGAATGAATCCCTTAGGGTCCCCAGCCATCTACCACTACAGCTCATTAGAGCCCAATATCTGACTTTTCATGTTGTATCACTGAAAGCATTTATGCTTAAAAGTAATTAAACTTAAAACAAACAAGATCTCTTCCCCCCACCCCGCCCCTTTGACATTCTCACATTTTTCCCTTCCCCCAACTGAAAAGGCATGAGCTTCTTTAGGGTTATTTAGAAAACACTACACATTTCAACCACTTATGGCAAGACATTTGCCCAACTGTTCATCCTGCAAGCAATTTGAAATCTAAATACTTGGGGTAATGCGTTACTACTGGGATTTAAACTTGCAGATCTCTTACAAACGAGTAATGTGGCAAGACTTGCTGTCCAGTGAGGTGTCTTATTGAAATATCCCAGGCTGTTTCACTTGTCACAGCTGTCGTTTCAGCCATTTGCACTTACACTGCATTGCTTTCATTACAAAAGTAGAAATTTGTGTCCTAAGTGCTGTTACATTACTAATGCTAAATATTTAATTCCCCGGGGTTCTAATTATGGCTGAGCACTGGCAACACTGATTCTGCTTTTTAATAACAACTGTAAAAGCAATTTGAGCATTTTTCAATTAATTAAATACACAGTATATGAGTAACCTCTTGTCACTTTGCCCTCCAGGACCTGAGCTAATTTGTGTGGCATAAAATGTTTTGAAAATTAACTGATACACTACTCTACTCGCTGTTATTCTATTAAATTACAGTCTGTAGAATGAACATTGCACCCCTAATAGTTATGCACAGTACAGTTTCCTTATTTGTGAAGGTGTAGTGGTTTCTTGAAAAAAAAAAAATGTTGTACAACACAAATGTTTATGAGCCCTAATTAGTGAAAGGAGATGCAGAGTCAAATATACTCAAAGCATCTGTCAATTTACAGTAAAACAAAAATAATCCTCACCCATGATCCTTAAAATCTACACTGCTAAGTTTACCAAACTTGATTTTACCATCTTTCATAGCTGAAAGTCAACTTACATTATTTCTTTAATTCAGTGACATTTTCTCTGTGTGAATTCCTGGGGTTCCCCTAATGTCAACTAAATTTAAAAAAAACCTCACATAAGAAATATTTTATTTAGAACATTCAATGCAACTTGCATGAAATATTTTAACTGTTATTGGAGAAAAAAGTAAACTCTCTTTACAAATAGGAATCTACTCTGAAGAATATTAAGCAAGTAGTTTGGACCCAAAAAATTTGTTTTCAATTTACAGGACCCTATCAGAACAGCCTGCAAATCAGTTTTCTGGAATGTATTTACGGATGGTTTTAAAAAAATAATTGTACCTGGCATTCCCACCCAGCTGTCTAGCTATAATGCAGTGACTTACTTCTATTATTGCATACTCTTGGGGAAAAAAAAAAAACCCACTCACATTGAAAAAGCAATATTCGAAATCTAAACCAAAGCATAATAGTGGTACAGGTGAGTCGCATCATACGCACATTTAACTTACACAAATTCAACTATACGCGCTCGGCAAAAAAAAGAACAACAACAAGATACCTAAAAATAGTGTGGGCCGTTCCACCCAATGAGCATATGCCCCAGAGTGAGCGTGAGATGGGAGATGTGAATCTGCTGTTCTCTCAGTTGGCCTCAGTTCCCATGTGCCTCTCATAGTGTGAGCACCTTGTGAGTCTGATTCTAGTGTTGTATTTTTCATACAACATGGCCCCTAAATGCAAGCCAACTACTTCATCTGGTGCTCAACCAAAGAAACAGCAATATGTTCCAACACTGAGAAAAAACTGGCTGTGTTAGACTTATTGAGAGATGGTATGTTGGTCTCCAATGTGGCACGTAAATATGGCGCAATGAATCTAGCATCCATGCCATCAAGATTCAAGAGAGAAAAATTCGTCAAGCCGCGGTATCAAGTGCACCGATAACTGCTAAGGGATGAGCCAGGTGCGTGATAAGACTTTAGTGAAGACTGAAAAGACATTAAACTTATGGCTGGAAGACATGAACCGTAAATGTGTGCCTATCGATGGCAACATGTTGCGAGAAAAGTCTCTTAGCCTCTACGCGCTGTTTAAACCTCCTGCCGAAGAGGGACAGCCTTCTGATGAGAAGAAATTCAAAGCCAGCCAAGGTTGGCTTAACAGTTTTAGGAACCACTTCAACCTCAAAAACTTGCAGACTACTGGTGAAGCTGCATCTGCCGATGACGAGGCAGAAAAAGCCTACCCTGAACAATTAAAGAAAAAATCACAGAAGAAAAGGGCTATCTTCCGGAACAAGTTTTTAATGCTGATGAGACTTGGCTCTTCTGGAAAAAAATGCCCAACCACACGTACATTTCGAAATCAGAAAGACAGGCCCCTGGCTTCAAAGCAGCTAAAGACCACGTGACTGTGTTGTTTTGTGGCAATGCGGCTGGGCATTTAATAAAGCCGGGCTTGCTCCACAGGCTACGAATCCCTGTGCCCTAAAAGGCAAGAACGAAAATCTCCTGCCTGTGTTCTGGCAATCAAATAAAAAGGCTTTGGTGACAGCAGCATTATTTCTGGATTGGTTCTACAAGTATTTCATTCCGGAGGTCAAGCGGTACTTTGAAGAGAAAGGACTTGACTTTAAAGTGTTGCTGATCGTAGACAATGTTCCTGGCCACCCTGCAGCATTCTGGTTTGCACATAACACTGAAGTCACCTTTCTCCCCCAGAAAACCACCTCCATCCTCTCGACCAAGACGTGATTCGCTGTTTCAAGGCCATGTACACGAGGCTTACGTTCTCAAGGATACGTAGCGCTATGGATGCTGATCCCAATCTTAATGTGATGGAGTGTTGGAAGTCCTTCAACACTGCTGATTGCATCACTTATATTAAACAGGAAATTGATGCAATCAAGCTTGAAACAGTCAATGCATGTTGGCGAAACCTATGGAAAGACTGTGTGAATTATTTTAAGGGTTTCCCGACCATTGACAAAAGAAGTGAAACGCTTTGTTCAGGTGACCAGCCAACTGGATGGCAAGGGCTTCATTGACATCCTTGAGGAAGAAATTGAAGAATTAATTGAGAGCCATAGAGAAACATTGACTAACGAAGAGTTAGAGGAACTGATAAAATCATCTACAGAAGAAAAAGATAATGACGACAAACAGGAAGAGCCAGTAAGTTGGAATCTTTATAAATTTGCTGAAGTGTTCCAAGCAGAGAAATACCTGAATGATTTAATTTCTGAATATGATCCCTTAATGGAACAAAGCCTCAAAATTACACGTAGTATTATGGACAATTTGAGACCGTATCAAGAAATGTTTGAGCAGCTCAAGAGAAAACAGTGACAGTTGCTGATCACCATGTTTTTCATGGAAAAACAACCAGCAGCAGATGAACCTACGCAATCAACTTCTCGAGCTGAACCAGGGCCAACCACTTCATCTACGACTCACTCTCTGTCACTTCCGTCTCCTGGATCGACATCAAGCCCTGACAACCCCCTGTAATTACTCCCTGTAATTAAAAATATAGTACTGTAAAATATTTTGCATTTGTACTCTTTATTATATACTGCACATTACTGTATACATTATACAAATTACTGTACAGGGTTGTATACTATACTTTATAGTCAATTTAAGGGATTTTCAAGGGTAATTTTGACTATACGTGATTTTTGCCTTACGCGCTGACTTTAGAACCTAATCCCCACGTAAGACGCGACACCGCTGTACACACCACATATCCAGAAAGTGAAACCAAGTCACCCAGTTTCACTATCCAAGCTAAACGAAATGCAAATAGCATACTACATAACTGGCAAAAAGTTAAAATTTTAAATGCTTTAATCATTTTTGTGACAGATTAATAATTTTCTTTAAACATGATTTTAATTAGTCTCTTTTATAATAGAAATTATGTGGAACACTACTACAACACACAGAAAACCAACAGAATACAAAGGGCCAGGTTTCAGTCAAAGAACTCGGTTAAGGGTAGTGCTCCAATCTCAGACTATACCAAATATCAATGGGATATTGTATAGAGGCATAAAGTCAGACTAGAATTTGTGCCAAGAATATTTTTCGCTATCAGTGTTTCAGAAATGAGGGGGGAAAAAAAATCTTACTGATGTACACAGACATGATGAGTTTTCCAAGGGAGACAGTTACCCTTACCATAGTTAATGTCATCTCCTTCAAACCCCTCTTCAGAGTCTCCCTTCTTTCAACTACCATTCCAACATCAGTCCCTGTCCAGGAGCTCTTTAGTAGGGTCTGTCCAGGTGCTCTCCATAGCCCTTCTCAGAACATGGCAACTCAGATAAATAGCAGTAAAAGTCATTATAATTTTTACATTATTAAATAAACTTATTTCTTAAAATGACGACTATTATGACAATCTTATTCCTGCCCTTTTCTCTTTCTTATGCACCAACACAAATGAAAACATTTAAAGGTCTGAAAACTTATGCTTTGATCAAAAATATATATTCCAGTTCTTTCAGGCAAATGCCTAACATTTCTTAATGTGAACTTTGAACAGCCATTTGTTTGGTGATGGAGGAATCTGTGGTGTATTGAATTTTTTAAAACAGAAACACATTGAAGCCCTGCAGGGCAACAGTTTAGGATAGCAAGTGAAGAATCTCACCCAATTGAAACTACAGGCTTGTTGCTACAGTTTCATTGTAAGTAATATACGACAAGTACATTTATCCTGCATCTGTAATGTACCGTTAGTTGTGCAAAATATGGTAAATTATGGTTGATGTGACACAGATTGGTCAAAGAATTTTATACCCCATTAAGTTGTTCTTATAGTCTAATTGAATAGATATGCTCCTGGATGTATTATGGGTTGAACAGTATGATATTTGTTTTAAAAAACCCAAAATATATGAGCACAAGTCTATTTGTGTCTGCTTGAGAGAATGTAATGGGTCCAGTTTTGCAGATTAATAATGCATGTCTAATAACTGTCCTAAATATTTCTAATATTAAAATAAGAATACCGTATTTACGCTGGAACTAACATTCTCTGGAACTATTTTAATTTAGTGCTTTTTATATATATAAGGCCTGACTAATCCTGCAAGGTGATGAGCACTCCTGTGGGGTGCTGGGCACATTGAGATCCTGCTGTTTTTTTCAAAGAGAATGGAAATGATCAGTACTGCGAAGAGTTGAGCACATAATACAGAAGGGGTTCATGTTTCTGTACAGCTGTAACCTGCTCAAAGGAATTTACATTCTAGAAAGATAACAGTGGGTCAGATTCTGCCACTCTAATTTACATGGAGTAATCCCATATAGTGCCAATAATTCCAACAGTGCCAATAATAATGAAATAGGTGGGACTACTTGTAAAGAAAGGTGCTGCTAGACATGAGCAAAGGCAACAGAATCTTGGCCCACAGCGAATAAAGAAGCCATCAGTACATAGAGAGAGGGTAGAAGTGGGGACTGAGTGGTAACAGGACATGGGGAAAAGAGAAGGAAGTTCTTGGGAAAGCAATATTTCTTAGCCCTGGTCTACACTGCAGAGTTAGGTTGATGCAAGACAGCTTATGTTGACCTAACTCTGCAAGTGTCTACACAAAAATGTCGCTCCTGCTGACATAACTCTTCCTTCACCAGAGGCGTAGAGTCAACATTGATGTAGGTAGGTCAGCACAGTGTCAACGTAGGTACCGAGTTGCAAAGTTTCAGAAGCTGTGCCACAATGCCCCCATCAACAGTTCAATTGGTACAAGTGTTCCTGGTGAGGACATGCACTGCCAACACAAGGAGCAAAGCGTAGACACGCACAAGTGATGTAATTACTGCAGCAGCTATACGTCTATGTAATTTAGGTCGACATAATTTTATAGTGTAGCTATGGCCTTATTCTGTGCAGTGCATTTTGGATTAGATTGCAGCCTCACATTCTGCTCACATACACTGACTTAAAATGAACATGCACTATGTGTCAACTTCAATAAGAAGTAATAACAGTTCTTTAATTAATCCATTCACCTGGAGCTTCTTTAACAAGGTATTTTTCCTAAAGTTTAAAAATGTAAAATACCAGAAAAATCAGTCATCTATGTGCAATGACTATGCAGCATCTAACAATAATGGATATACTGAAAGGATAAAAATGTGAACCACTCTGAACCTACAAATCTCAGTGACTGACTGTAAAGTATCTATAAAGTCTGCATTAAGCCTTCAAAACTCTAGCCCCAATAAATTGCAAACAAAGAAATAAAGGCTCATGCTGATTTTTGAAATATAAAAGGCTAGTGGCAATTTGAAATCTATTTTCTGCTCTTCTGGATTAAACCACACTTTTCGCATGTAAGAAATATGCTTATGCATGAAAGCAAACTAGTATAAACAAGTTTTTATAGTTTTAAATTTAAAAAGCCCTACAAAACAAGTAAGTTAATTATAACTGGCATCTTGGACTCACTGATGAAAAGTGCATTGCTTGCAGCAGACCATACACCTGTCAGCCAAAAAAGAGAGGGCTACAGGATTCAGAAATCGAAAGAAACAACAAAAAAACTCAAATGTTTATGACCCAAAAACTTTTCATACTACAGAGGAGCCAACATGAGCTCTCCAGGCTATAAGAACCTAGAGATCCAAGTGATTTAAATTTTTTTCATAAGTTTAGGGAAAGAAAGGCCACAAAGAGCCCTTTAAAAAGGGAGGAATAACTGGGTGCTATTACCCTGCCTCATTTTTTTAAAGGATGCTTTAAGTGAATGGGTACCAGCTAACTAATCTTGGAAGAGAGAGAATCTAATATATGCATAGGAGGTTGGCTATCCCATTACTTTAAACCAAAAAATTATTTCTAGATGAAATCCCATAATATTACACTTTGTAGAAGTAGGCAAAAGATGTTTACATTAAAATATATGCACAAGTGGCTTGATTACTTTTACGGGATCAAGTGAGATGCTGTGTCGAGTAGTAGCATATATAGAACTCACAATACTCCATTCCCTGGCCAGTACCTCTCCAAAAAGCAGACACAGTGTTTCAGGAGTCCCTCTATTGGTACCATGCTGTCTTCTATGTCAGGGCTTCTCAAACTTTAGCAACCCAAGGACCCCCATTTTGATTTACAATTTTTCATGGACCTTCAAGCCTCCTGCTCACCACCAGGCTCCACCCTTTCCCTTCCCCCAAGGCCCCACGCCACCCCTCTTCTTCCCGCCCTCACTCCACCCCTGCCCCTCCTCTCCCCTGCCTCTTTCCACCCCTCTTCTTCCCGCCCTCACTCCACCCCTGCCCCTCCTCTCCCCTGCCTCTTTCCACCCCCCTCCCCTGAGCACACTCTGTCCCTGCTCCTCCTCCTCCTCCCTCCCAGCCCTTCCTGCTCAATACTGAACAGCTGTTCCCTGGCATGCAGGAGGCACTGGGAGCGGGGAGGAGTGATCAGCGGGGCCTGCGGACCCCCTACGATACCCTCACAGACTCCAGTTTGAGAAACGCTGGTCTAGGTCTAAGGTTCATACTCCAGTCCTTGGGCTCCTACTGAAAACTAGTGTTGAGGGGGGCGGCGGTGACTCTCCTGCTACTCTGCATAAATTAATGTTTTAAAAGCCAAGCAGTGGGGTATTCAGGGTGTTAGGCCCTTGAAAGAAAATTTTGCAGGTTCTCTAACAGTTTGGAGAACCTCTAGGTGTTTAGTCTTTAGATGGAAAAACCAAAGACCCTTCTTTTCTCTAACTCTCCACAGGAAGACAGAAATCCCACACTCATTTTGGATAAGGGTATTTGATAAAGCAGCATATGGGCCCATGCCTTGTCCCCAATGTCAGAAAAGGCTATTTTCATCATCTAGTCTGACCTCCTACATGACACACACCATAGAATTTCACCCAGAGATTCCTGAATCTAGCCCAATAACCTGAGCTTCTAAGAGAGACATTCTTGTTGAAAAGCATCCCATCTTGATGTAAAGACTTAGTAAATTTTCTATTATCCTATATCCCTTAGCAATCAGTTCCAATAGTTCATGACTCTCATTAAAACTTTGCATCCTATTTACTCACTTTATTTCTATAGTGCCTACTCTGTCATCAGCTTGGGTGAAATAGATCATGAAATGGTAGAGTTCATGATTCTAAGGAATGGTAGGAGGGAGAACAGCACAATAAAGACAATGGATTTGAAGAAAGCAGACTTTAGCAAACTCGGGGAGCTGGTAGGTAAGATCCCATGGGAAGCAAGTTTAAGGGGAAAAAATTGAAGACAGTTGTCAGTTTGTCAAAGAGACATTATTAAGGGCACAAAAGCAAACTATCCCACTGCAAAGGAAACATAGGAAGTATGGCAAGAGACCACCCTGGCTTAACCAGCAGATCATCAATGATCAAAAGAAAAAAAAAGAAAAAAAAAGAAAAGAAAACGTTCTACAAAAAGTGGAAAGTAGCTCAAATGAACATAAACAATAAAACAAGTATGTAGGGACAAAATTGGAAAGGCCGAGGGACAAAATGAGATCAAACTAGCTAGAGACAAAAAGTAATAAGAAAACATTCTACAAATACACTAGAAGCAAGAGGAAGACCAAGGACAGGGTAGGCCATTACTCAATGAGCAGGGGGGAAACAATAACAGAAAATGTGGAAATGGCAGAGGTGCTTAATGACTTGTTTCAGTTTTGAACAAGAAGGCTGGTGGTGATTGGATATCTAACATAGTGAATACCAGTGAAAATGAGGTTGGATCACAGGCTAAAATAGGGAAAGAACAAGTTAAAATGACTTAGACAAGTTAGTTGTATTCAAGTCACCAGGATCTGATGAAAAGCATCCTAGAATACTCAAGGTGCTGACTAAGGAGATATCTGAGCCACCAGCGATTATCTTTGAAAAGTCATGGGAGACAGGAGAGATTCCAGAAGACTGGAAAAGGGCAAATATAGTGCCAATCTATAAAAGGGGAAATAAGAACAACCCAGGGAATTACAGACCAGTCAGATTAACTTCTGTATCCAGAAAGATAATGGAGCAAATAATTAAGCAATCAATTTGCAAACATCTAGAAAATAATAAGGTGATAAGTAACAGCCGGCATGGATTTGTCAACAACAAATCTTGTCAAACCAACCTGATAGCTTTCTTCGACAGGGTAACAAGACTTGTGGTTGGGGAGTGGGGCGAGAAGAAGCAGTAGACATGGCTTTTGATATTGTCTCACATGACCTTCTCATAAACAAACTAGGGAAATGCAACCTAGATGAAACTACTATAAAGGTGGGTACATAACTAGCTGGAAAACCATTCCCAGAGAGAAGTTATCAGTTGTTCACAGTCATGCTGGAGGATGTAACAAGTGGGGTCCCACAGGACTCAGTTCTGGGTCCAGTTCTGTTCAATATCTTCATCAATGATTTAGATAATGGCCTAGCGAGTACATCTATAAAGTTTGCGGACGATATCAAGCTCGGGGGGGGGGGGGGGTTCCAAGTGCTTTGGAGGATAGGATTATATCTCAAAATGATCTGGACAAACTGGAGAAATGAAGTAAATAGGATGAAAAAATAGGGACGAATGCAAAATACTTCACTTAGGAAGGAACAATCAGTAGCACACATGAAAAATGGGAAATGATTGCCTAGGAAGGAGTACTGTGGAAACGGATGTGGGGTCATAGTGGATCACAAGCTAAATATGAGTCAACAGTGTAACACTGTTTCAAAAAAATGCAAACACCATTCTGGGATGTATTAGCAGGAGTGTTGTAAGCAAGACACAAGAAGTAATTCTTCTGCTCTACTCTGCGCTGATTAGGACTCACCTGGAGTATTGTGTCCAGTTCTGGGTGCCACATTTCAGGAAAGATGTGGACAAATTGGTGAGAGTTCGGAGAAGAGCAACAAAAATGATTTAAGGTCTAGAAAATATGACCTATGAAGGAAGATTGAAAAAATTGGGTTTGTTTAGTCTGGAAAAGAGAAGACTAAGAAGGGACATAACAATTTTCAAGTACATAAAAGGTTGTTACAAGGAGGAGGGAGAAAAATTGTTCTTCTTAACTTCTGAGGATAGGACAAGAAACAATGGGTTTAAATTGCAGCAAGGGAGATTTAGGTTGGACATTAGGAAAGAATTCTTGTCAGGGTGGTTAAGCAGTGGAATAAATTGCCTAGGGAGGCTGTGAAAGCTCCATCATTGGAGATTTTTAAGAGCAGGTTAGACAAACATCTGTCAGGGACAGTCTAGATAATACTTAGTCCTGCCATGAGTGCAGGGGACTGCACTAGATTACCTCTGAAGGTCCCTTCCAGTCCTATGGTTCTATGAACACCTACTGCCTTGGAAATGTTTTGCTATACCTGGAGTATGAAAACTCCTGACTAAAATCAATTGCTATATTTAGATACATTTTCTTGACTGCACTATAGTTTGTTCTGCTGATTCACTCCAAGTCTGAATTAAAGGAATGAGTTAAAAAATAAATTTACAGTACCAGTTCAGGAGGTAAACCACGTGTTTTGTCAAACATTTTTGTGGAGAAAAAGAAATAGATGCTTAAAATAATGACGCACAAGATTATGAAATGCTTGGGATCTAGAAATATTCATACAGAATACAGCAATCATTGTAGAGCCAGGAAGTCTAGTTGAAACCAACCTATTATTTGGAGTATTTATAAAGAAAAAAAAAATCTGTCTGCTCTGAAACACTTTCTTTTTTAGAGCTACATAAACAGTATGACAATCTCCACTAAAATGCAGTCATTATATGGGCTCAAGTAAGATTTTAAGTCACTGACCTAATGAAGTTCTTACTGTGTTGTACACAAAACATATGTTACTGCACAATATTGGTTCAATTATGTATAACTACATGGTATTACTACTGTGTAGGCCGACAAAGATTATTAAGAAATCACAAGCATCTCAGTAAGCATTTTAATAGTGGTTCCATAATTGCCAAAATTAAGCTGCAGTTTACATGAATTAAGGGCTGACTGAGAAGAGCTGAGCATTCCTAACGCGTAAGTTAAGATAATGGCACTTGGAGCTATTCAGTGGTCCTAAGGATAAGGCCCTTCACTGTGCTCAGTGTCGCAGTGCCTCTGACTTCATCGCTGAGCTGATCAGTAACTCGCCAAGGGCGTCCTGCTGCATATGGCATTTCACCTGTGCCTAGAACTATCCCCCGTTTCCTTCACCATCGCATCCCAGTTGAAGAAGAGTTGCAGGGAGGATCTTGGAAATTAAGCAGTCAGTATTCTGCCCCCTCACACTCTTCACATTTAAGAAACATACCACAAGCACGGACCAACACAAAGCAGCTTTGACTCCAATGGTCAGAATTTTCTCAGCAACACTTACTAGCAAAGGTCTGTCAATCCTTAGCCCTAGCATGAAAGTAGTTTTCCACATGGCTGCTCCTGAATACTGTCTTCTGACACTTCTTTGTTGGTATCCACTTTCTAAGAAATGCTACAGCTATTGAAATGACTTGTAAGTTTGCTTATGTCCCCAAATCTCTGACCTGTTGCCCTAAAAAATAATCATCATCCATCCACCTACCTTACGCCACTATTTTGGATTTAGGTGGCAATTTTTGGGCACTAGTGGGCTCTGTATGAAAAGATATGTGGGAAGGCTGGTATTGCTGCTCATGGGAACTGTTCTGTTCCTGAAAATTGATACTGTTCCTCCTTCTCCCAAGCTCCCTCTCTCCCTTCCCCAACCAAATTTAAGGGTGTGAGGGGCAGACAGTATTACTGTTATATATCTGCATGGTATCCCCTCTTTCTCCCCCATTTAGCTCACTTGTGGAGGGTTCACGCTTTTCCCTTTTCTAGCATGTGGCTGGCTGGAAGAAAGCTGGACTCTTCCCTCTGTTTGACCCCACTGATTAATTGCAGTGCTGTCTGTTTCAACTGCTTCACACTGCACATCTGCTGATTCTAGGACTGGTTTCCTATTCTCTCTCGTTTTTCCTGCAGTGCCAAACCAGTGATTTTCCAGCCCACAGAATGGAAAATCCTATCTTAACATGCAAGTTCAATAACCTATTTCAGAGGATAGTCTATTTTGGAGACTCCTGCTTTTCAGTGTTTATTGCTTTTACTCAATAGTATCTTCAGTAGCAGAGAGGAATATGATCGTCCTAATCTAAGCATATGAAAATCAAGAACCATGCCCCTGGTTCTGGTGCCCCAGTCGGCTGCAGGGACATCAGCTGTACTGAATATGAATGCAGCAGCATACATATACGTAGATTTTTGGAATGGTAATACAGGGCCCCACACTGGTGCCGTGTCCAGGCAGCTCTTATGAATTATGTATCAGTCCAGGCTGCCTCTTAGAGACAGAAAAGCATGGAATTGTACACTGGATATATAAAGATTTGTAGCATTCACTGATGTTGACCACCCCCACAAGACGACACACCATTTGTGTCATAGCCACTTTGAAATGGGTACAGTTTACACTCCCCTCCAGCCCCGAGCATGTAAGCTCTGTCTAACCCAACTTGGGCTCTCACCCACTTCCAGATGTGTATCCCTTTACACATCACCTCTGAATCCAGCCTAAGCCTAAGGAAGACATGTGAAGGGGGTTACGTTACATCTCACCGAGAGGATGCTAGTCTAATGGAGTCAATGTAAGTTATCACCACCTACCTGTTCACAGGGCTAGAGGATGGGGGCTATAGTATCTTAGGTTTTATTAGAACCCAGAATGGATGGGGTTGGTATGAAGCGAGATGTGCATAAGTAACAGCTAACACTTGCAGTTAGCCAGGGTCACACAGAAACACCTAACAGTTTCTGTCTTTCCTTCAGATATTTGTACCTGGGCAATCTTCATACTAGAAAAACCCAAGAGTCACTCTCATTGCTACAGAAAAGTGAAGAACACATAAGGCACCTTTTTTCTTTGTCTCTCTTTCTGGAGATTGAAAGAACTTTGATCAAAGGAAGAATGTGTCAGTCAAAAGAGGAGGGAGACAAAACCCTATTCACTGCATATTTCTATCTGAAATTCTTAAAAGAAAGGTCTGCAATTTATTGTTGCAGGAGGCTGAGGCAACAGTAATTTAGATAATTATGAGTGTCATAAGAGTAAGTATTCTGTTGCATAAGAGGACTCTCACAAGAAAAACTTCCTCATGTGACATTCCCCACCTATTCTAACAAATGAGTAGAGTACACAGCTTAAAATTCAAAAAATAAAAGTTTTAGACACGTTGATCACGATGACCATATCATTCATTTTATATACAGTAAAAAAACCACAGTGACTTTGTTTACAAAATAGTAAATTTTACAAAAACAGTTTCCAAAAAAGTGTCCTTTTGTACAACAATTGGAGTTTTAAGAATGACTGTCATTTGATAAATAGGTGAAATTAACTATCATTTAAACCACTTAAAACTCCTCCTTTCTGTTATCCTTCTCATCTTGGCAGTAACTGATAAGGAAGATTTCAGGGAAGCTCAGTCATTGATGGCAGGATCTAGAAAAGAAACAATTTTATATACAGTTATCATTTCCATCCACCGTTTCTAGCTATTGTATTTCACTAATGGCACTTAATTAGGTTCCTTCTGCTACCAGCATCAACACAATGCACAACCGGCTTCATACAAATCACTGCTCACTGTTATATTACCTCTTATGCGATGAAAATTTTGTAGCGATTGCATCCTATCAGGTTAACAGCTCATATAAAAAGGTAAAGTTGACATATTCCTATTAACGACCTACTATAAATTGCTAATATAAATCAGCATATTAGTGGACAGAAATCAGAGATTACATGTTAACATATAGTATATTACTTACTGGACATACCTGAACACAACACTATTACATTTCTCTTAGAGAAAAATATTCTCCCTTCTCACAAATAGGAGTGCAGATGAGATGGGCTAAAGTTTATCACAGAACAAGAGAGGTGGAGAACTAATGCAGCAAGTCCTCCAAAAAGATCAGCCTACACATCATCATATGTTCAAGCAACATCTCTGAGGAAAGGAGGACAAGGAATGGTCAAAGAAAAGACTTGAACCTTGCACAACTAGGACAACTGCAGTGCATCCCTAGAAGATCTGATGCACTACCACCTCACTTTCAAGCACACAAAATGACTAATATCACTATCATATTGCAATTTTCATGGGGGATCACCATCATGGCTGCTATTTTACTTCAATGCTAAGATCCGCTTACATTCTGTTGTAACTGTTGCCATCTTCCGCACTCTGCAGTCTCCTCACATATATTGCAAGTTAATGCCAGTTGAAGTTTGAGGAAGGCATGAGAGACCACCACAAAGCAAATGGATTTCATCATCATTTCTCCCACTGTCCACTAGACCACGCATCTATTTATTCACTGTGTTGACCCAATGTATAGGGTTTCTGCTGCTGCCTTCCAGCAGCATATCTATTTATGTGGATATAGGGAGAAATGATCTTCACCCAGGTAGCAAGTTAGTTGCCTTTTTGGGTAGCAATTACATCCTCTTTCATAGAGAGCAGCTTGACTAAGAGAAGGAGCATATGGTCCTTAAAAGGGACATCAAAATAAATATAACAGGTCAGTGCAACCAACAAAGCAAATGAATGAAAAGTTTACCATATCTAAAATTAAATGAGTGCACATAATAAAGATGCAGAAGATAAAAAAAGCTGGCCTTGTTTCTGAATTATTCATGAAGCATGCAGCTCCAGCTGTTGCCACCAGCTCAAGGACATTTTACTCTGGGAATGAAGCTTTACGTAAAAAAAGTTCCTTTTTTCTTTTTTGTAAAAGAAAATGTAACAACCGGGTGGGTCTTTAAAGAGAAGTGAAGTGCACTCTATCATCTTCTTCCCAAGCATTTGAAAAGGCAAAATACTTACAAAATCAATTCAAGTGTAGTTTCTCTGCTTCTCTCCTATAGCTTCGCTATTTCCTTAACCCTAGACATTCACGTAATAAACGTTTCATGAACTTTTAGCCAGCATGGTCAGGTTGGAATCTTTGAGCCTCATGGAACTTTGGTGTATTCTTTTAAGGTCATTTCCCATGTTTCAGAGTGAAGCAGACATTAACCTTTGTAATCTGCCTTACATTTCAGGAAGAGATTTAATCAATGAATTTTTAGATTCATCTGCTATCAACCATTAGCCCTTAATTACCAAATACAATATAAATTTGGTGAAAGGTATATTGCTTACATAGAAAGCATGACCTCTCCTGTCCCATGCACATATGGCACCACAAAACAGTATGAGATGATGATGCAAACTCTGGCCCAGCGCACAATGAGACTGTATAGCTTGGTGCTGCTGCATAAACAATGAGCTCTCCAAACCACTTCGGGCTGACGGTCTGATTAGATGAAAGCCACAAGATATCACATCCAGGGCAAAGTTATTTAGAAAGTATACATATACTTTTGCTTACTGTGATTTTTTTAAACTGTACTTTCTCCTCCCCCCAAAGAAACCACCCTTCCCTCTTCTCCTTACTCCTTCCCCCTTTTCTCCCTCCCCAGCATGCAGGTATTCTGAAGGTAGAAATCAAGTGAGTTCCTATCCTGGACAAGAAGGTCCTATATGTATAGGACTGCTGTATACAGAAGAGAATGTTTCAATGACAGCAGACACAGCATAGATTGGCGGGAGGAGGAGGAGGGAGGCTAGAGTGGATTTGGGGGCTATGGTTCTTGATGGAAAGCGAATCCATTTTTTCACATGTGCTTTATCACAGTAGCCTAGAGCCTGTACTTCTAACTAGTTAAATGGAAAAACTTTTACAGCATATATCACTCTTCTTTGAGCTTAGAGACCGAGGAAATACAGCCCATGTGTCTCATGTGTATTTTTATTAATTGGGGGTATGTCTATACTTCTCCTCTCTCATATGAGCCCACCATGAGGCAGCTATAGTTTATATTTTTTAAACTTTTATTTTTGTAGTAAAATTGTTTTCTCGATTTTTGGGGTTTGTGTTGTTATTGCATAAGTATCAAATTTTTTTTATGGGGGGGTGGCAAGAGACAAATTGGGCAATGAAAGTTGAGCAAGACCATACTCAAAGAAATGCGAGTGGCCATGTTTTCAATTTAGATTTGCAAATATAGATTGTCACATTTGGATGCAAACATTGGATGAAACCACCACAGCCTGTATTTCAGCTAGATCCATGACCATTCCAAGAATGCCTCGTGAGTTTTATATCCATGTACTCTCAAAAAAACAAAAACACACTCAACTGCGCAGTTTGGTTAAGTAGCTAGCCAAAAGCCTTGTGCCAACTATCTTAGTGTACAGCTTGGTTTATTAAGCCCAAAAGTAAGTTGGTTTTGAAGGGCACCTCTCCTCCTAGGTAACTTCAAGTAACTTGAAAAAAGACTGATGAAGAATCTAGAAATTAAGCACGTTTTGGAGGCAGGTAATGTTTCTCTACGGCCTGATACCATGCTGACCACTGTAGTTTCTCAGAACCTTCCAGTTATGAAAAGCACACTAAGGGTCTGAACCAACACCTGTTGAAACAAATAGAATCTTTCCACTGATCAGCCCCTAAATGAACCTCAAGATGAACAATTTAGGTGCTTACATAGAGATGATCCCCTTGCCTAGTTTCCTTCCTTCTTTGCTACTGACCATTGACAGGCAAAACAAACACACACCCCTATATCTCTTTCTACTGCTTCTTCTCACCTTTTTTCTTCCTTTCTCAGGGTTTTGTCCCATGTGCACTGCTTTGTTCTTCTACCTTTTCTTAAGTTTAGCTCTCACAAAGCTGAGCTGAAACTTAGGAGTGCAATATAAAATGAACTGCATTTTAGGCCCTAAAATGCTGACAAAGCTCTAACTGATCAGATTAAGAAAAAACATTTCCATCGATCACCTGGAAGTCATGTAAGTATCATACTTCAAGGAGATGTAAATCAAGTACTTGGACATCATCTACAAGAACCAAAAGTCTCCAGCATAAACACCATGAAGTAGGCAAAGATGCTAGATGGTCTCAAGCCGCTTGCTCTCCAGTTACGGTCCCCA